>NW_006776652.1:437870-445852 GCF_000442215.2 Lipotes vexillifer
CTGGTTTCCTGCTGTGGTGCGGGCTGTCTTGGCTCAGTCAATATCAACACCATCAACAAGAACAATAACACCAGGTGAATGTTTTCCATTTACAAAGCTCTTTTTCCCATACACTGAAGGTCAGGATTTCCTCTCCCAAATCCATCATTGTCCAGCACCAACCGCTACAGCTTAATATTCATGCTTCTTTCACACTGTAAGTTGTCTTAATGCACTAATTACTCTAGTGCTGTGTCCCACCCAAGGCAAGATTTTGTTTTCTCTTTTCCTCTAGCATTTTCTGGAGGAAGTAGAGAAAAATCTCAGAGGTTGAGAACAATCAGTGTTCCTTGAGGTAGAAGGGCAAGAACCAAGGAAAACTTTGCTGTCAAGCAGCAGGGCTGACTCTGCCATTGTCCTGTAATGACCTGACTCTGTAGTTGAGTGAAATCCTTCAGAGCTGTCTACAAATCTCTCATTGGCCTGAGATCAGGTGAGGCCAGTGGACAACTTTCCCAGTCTTCTTAGTGGCTTCTGAAATCCACTCTCTCAGATCTTTTTTCACTTCTCTAAGCAATTTTTCTTAGTTTTGTTTTCTCATACATTCTCCTCTGTCCCCATCCCTTAATGGTTGCACCCTCCAAGGTTCCATTCTTGTCCTTTTTATCAATGTACATGCTTTTGCTAAGCAATGTTATCCTTTCCATCTTTTTCAACTACCCCTATAGGCCATTGACTCCTAAATAATTATCTTTAACTCTAACTACTGCTTGGGCATCCAGACTGAATTTGTGGTTCTCTACTTGATGCTGCCATCTTGAGCTGCCAGAGGCATTTTGAAACCAACATGTCTAGAGCAATTCAATTTTCTTCCCCAAACTCTACTCCTACCCCTGTCTCTAATTGATTGGCAGCACTCAGGCAACCAATGTACATTATCTTCCCTTATCTCCATTTTCACCTCCCTTGCATCTGTCATATTTGTACCTTTACCCCACATCAGGCCTCAGCTTTCTCTTGTCTTCACTGTTGTAAGACGAGAACACCTTGTCTTTCTACCTCCTAACAGGCCTTCCAGACTTACTGGACCAGGACACATATATGATCCTGCTGTTGCTATAATAAGCTTTGTTGGCTTCTTGATACTTTTAAGAGAAAATCAAACCTCTCAGTATGGTTCCAAGCCTCTCCCCAATTTCTGCAGATGCCTCTCTTTCTCAATATCATATCTTAATATCCAGTCATGCCAAACAGTTTGCAGGTTGCAAACTATGCCTTGTTATTTTATACCCATGAACCTTTACTTTTGTTTCTTCCTCTGCTGACTATATCCTCCCATTGGGTATCCCTCCTTCCCTGTCCACATGGAAAACACCACCTCACCTTCAAGAGTCAGCTGATGGTTACCTCTCCCTTGAATTCTTTCCTGGATATACCACTTCCTCCCCTTCCCCTGGGTAGAATAATGCATTTCTCCTTTATAAACCCAGCAAAATTTCTACTATAGTGTTTCATTTAATTTATGACATATTTCTGTTTATATAATATCTTAGTTTTCTTTGTATCCCTATAAATAATGATAATAATAGCAAATAATTATCAAACACTATGTCTCAGGTACTGTTTCTTCCAATACAGTAAGTCCCCTACATACTTTCAAGTTGAGAACTTTCAAAGATGAGAACATGCATCTGGTTCCAGCAAGGAACAAGAACCTGTGCCATCAACCCAACAACATCAGGCATGAGTGAAATTGCAGCTTGCCCTCCATCTCCTATTGCTGCCAATCCTTCATCTCTACCATCTCCCACCTCCGCTCCATCCTCCATTCAGTAACTCTTCTTGCCTGTTTACTCAATGCCAGCCCCTGTATGCCAGCTGTTGTACTGTACTACTGTACTTTTCAAGGTACTGTACTGTGAGATTAAAAATGTTTTCTTTATTTTTTGTGTTTGTTTTTATGTATGATTTGTGTGAAAAGTATAATAAACCTATTACAGTACAGTACTATATAGCCAATTGTGTTAGTTGGGTACCTAGGCTAACTTTGTTGGACTTACAAACAAATTGGACTTACGAACAAATTGAACTTATAAATGCGTTCTCAGAAGAACTCATTTGTATGTAGGGGACTTATGGTACATTAATCTTTACATGTATTAACTTGATTAACCCTCACACAGCCCTACAATGTAGGTACTATATTGGCCTGATTTTAAAGATGAGGAAAGAGGCACAGAGTGTTAACATAACTTGTCTCAAGGTCACACAACCAGTAAGTGGCAGAGACAGGATTTAGACCCATTTGGTCTGACTCCAAAGCCTGTGAGTTTAACCACTACATTTTACTGCCAATGTCTATCATATAATATGCACTTAATGAGTGTTTACTGGATGAATTAATGAGATTAAATGCTTGGGAAAGAGCAAGATGGAGGCCAAAACCTATGAAGGGGATGCAAAACTATGGGCTAAGCAGGGTCACATAATCTATCAGGAGCATTAATCTTAGCTGGGAATTTGCAAAGATCAAAGCCTATGGAAATAGTCTGAGATGCAAACTAGGGATTTGGCAGGAAGGCAAGGTTCGAGCTCTGGAGCAAGCTCACAGCAGACCAGATGACTTCATGGGGTCCAGAGCTAGTACCATAGCAGCTCCTTTGAAGAACTGGAGCCAGACTCGGATGGCCTCAGAGGCAGTCACCTGACCACATGCCTGAGAATCAGCAAGTCACCAGAGAGCCTCCTCCCTGCCTGTGCAGACCCCAGTGAGGGGAGCCCAAACTCTCCATTGATTGTGAGCCCACGAGGGCAGGAAGGAGCTCTTGTGTGACTCTGAAGCTTTCAAGTCCAGCAAGTGACTCGTGGTCAGCACCCATTAAGAGTAGCCTGGGGAAGGTGGGGTAATGCCCAGTGACCTTTCTTCCTTCTGTGGTTGAGCTAGTGCCACTTGCTTCTCTGTGCCTGTCCAAGTCTGGATAGTTTAAGCCCTGGTACTTTCCCCACTTCTTCCCAACCCTCTCTCGCCCTTCTGAATGCCAACTAATGGGCAGCCCAAATATGTTTCTCACAGTCTAATTAGCATCAACAATAGCTCAAGCTAACCTCCATAATTAATTAATGGAGAGACAAGGCTATGATTGAATTATAAATGGGAATAATCGAATGTGATTGAGTCTGAAGCAGCCTCTATTGAGGAAAGCTGGAGGGGGAACAAGTCAACTCATCCTCTATTCCTTTCCTTTCTCCTAACTGGGTCCCCCACAACCCTGGGGCCCCTTCAGGAAGCAGGAATACAGAAGCATCAGTCTCAGTCAGTCTCATCAAATCAGATTCCATCCACAATGCAAGCAGTGACCTCTTCCAGTGAATTACTGTTATTAGATTTAATTACATAATAATAGTTGCACAATGGCCTGGGACCTTTCCTCTTCTCCAACAATGCCTGTGCATCCACAGTGACAACATCCTTAGAATGGAACCACGTTTTCTCTCCTTCCTTATTTCCTTCTTCCCCAAAATCACATTCTTTTTTAAAATTCTTCTCTTTATTGTTCTTAATTTCCCCATTTCTTTCTTTTTCCTTTCACCCTGCCTTCTCTCCTTCCTTGTCTCCATCTTCTCTTTCCTTTCACTCCCTTTCTCACTCCCCTTCTTTTAGTTCTCTCTCCTCCCTCTCTTTTACAATTCTTATGTAAAGACCAGGCTTCAGGAAAGCCACAGGCATCTTGGCATTTACTCCTACCTCTCTTCATGCACTTGTGCAAGAGAAAAATGTGGTGATGACTTTGTCGTCCATGGGGGCTTCTTTCTCTTTGGTACCACTTTAGCAGATGCCTTCCTGGTTTTACTCTAACATGACATCTCTAAGTCTTCATGAGATGATCCTTCCTTCCTTCATTTTTCCCTCCCTCCCTCCTTTCCTTCTTCCTTCTTCCCTCACTTTTTCATTTCAATAAATCCCTCAAATATACCAGGCACATATAGGTATAAAAATAGAAAACTATGAAACCAAAGCAGATCTACTTCACCTCTGAACTTACTATCTCTTTGCTAAATGAGCTTCTTTTCCAGCTAGATTATTCAGTAAGTGGTTCTGACATCCTGGGTTGGCTTTACATGTTGAAGTCTTTTTTTTTTTTTTTCTTTTTTCCTTATTTCCCAGATGGAAATTGTCAACAAGCTAGGCTACAATATTTTTTTCATTTGAAATCCTCCTAATATTCTGCTCCTCTCCAGCCTCACGTCCACCAAAAAATCCTGTCTCTAATCCACCAACAGGTTCTTGTTGGGGCCCAATTCCCAGCATCGCTCTGATGCCCAAAGCCAAGGGCTGAGTTCTAAACTCTAACAGGGTAAGACTTCTTTGTGCCCAATGAATGTGAGCTAAATGATAGGGGTTTTTTTTTTTTTTTTGGTTTTCTTTACTTTGAAGAAAAATCCAGAAAATGTAGTTGCAATTATGCAAAGCTGAATGGTATACTCTTAAATACAATCTATTCCAGTCTACAGCAACAACAGAGACAACAGGTTGATTATAATCTGGCTCTATCTTTGGACCTATACTCAGACATATCCTGGGGACCTGATGAGAATTTCAAATGGAGTATAAGGGCGGCATTTGGTGGCTTAGAAAGGAGTCAAATAAGACTAGGAAAAAATCAGAGAGAAGGGGCCAGTTTTCACTTTTATGTAAAAGCTATCAACTCTGTAAAGCAACAGAGGAACAGAAGAAAGAGAGAGAAAGAAGGGTGAAGTTTGGCCAAGGCAGGAGTTAATCTATGAGACCATGTTGGCACTTCCTTAGGATGAGAAAACATTTAGAGCTGGGAGCTTCTCTAGGAGGAAGGATGATTTATTTCCCCTTTCATTTATATATGCAACCCAAGGGTCAGCAAGATTTTTGGCATTCATATTACATAGAGTTCTAGATATTTCAGCAACAATCTTCAAACACCATACTTCTGCTAGCATGTATTTGTAAGAGGCAGACTGCAACTGTGAAAAGAGCACAGGATTTAGAATCCAAAGACCCGGCTTCATGACATCACCACTTATTAACTGTGTGACCTGGAGCAAGACAGTGTTTCTGTGCCTCGGGGTTCTCTCTATAAAATGAAGATTGTAATAATGAAGATTAAAATAACATAAAATTATATTCATATTTATATCTATATGTTGCTTGATGGTACAGGTTTGTTGTGAGAATAACAAAATATATGATAAAGTGTTCTGTGAACTGTCAAATATTGTTTAATTGGTTATTGCTTGGTTATTGGTTGGTTATTACTTTATATCCCCCACAGAGCTCAGCTCTCCAGGTGCTGGGCATGTATTAAGTTGCAGAGTAAATATGTTTGGACTGATTGATATCTGCTTCTATCACTTAATATAGACAAGAATAATTGTGGATTAAAGTAACTTTTTCTAGTCTATGAAGGTCATATGACATCCCCCCGACCCAGAAGTGTGGACCGAAGAAAACCAGTGTAAAGTACAGCATGATGATTATGGCTGGGTATACCACTGTCTGCAGCAATCCCAAGTGAGACTTATCTCAGTTAGCTGAGATTGTCTGCCTCCACATCAGAAGACGCACCCTACCTCGAGCTTTTGAATGCCTGTGTTTCAGTTTGTTTTAGCCCCTTAAGGGCACACAACTTATCCTGCGTTGTTTTAGTTTCCTGGGTACTATATGAAATCTGCCCTCCACAAAGCAGGATGAGTTTTTTTTTTAATTGAACTATAATTGATTTATAATGTTGTGTTAGTTTCAGCTGTACAGTAAAGTGATTCATATATATATATATATATATATATATATATATACATATATGTATGTATATATATGAACAATATGCTTTTTCAGATTATTTTCCCATATAGGTTATTAAAAATAAGCATAGTTCCCTGTGCTATACAGTAGGTCCTTTTTGTTTAACTATTTTTTATGTAGTGTGTGTATAAGTTACTCCCCAAAGTAAGGATGACAGTCTTGTTCATGTTTGTATTGACTGTGTCTGGCCTGGCGTCTGGCGCAGCACAGGGACCCAGGTCACAGGTGTTGCACTGAGTGAAATAAAAGTTATCTTGGTAATAAAGTTTGCTAAGCAAGCTAAGAAGAAAGGTTGAGATTCCTTCTCTTTCCCTTGAGAATCGGAGCGCATTCAGTGTGATGTGAGCCAGGAGCAGAGAGTTCAGGTGTGACTGTGAGTAATTCCTTTCCATGGTCCAAGTGTTACCATCTCTGGGAAGAGGGGAGGGTGTGTTACTCCTTCCTCAGTGCCCTCACCACATTCTCTTCTCCCATCCAATTTAGGGCCATCACAATGTACTGCTTACATACATAGCACTCCTTAGACTCTGGTGGCTTGAGGGGCAGGGATGGTACTGTTTCATCTCAGAGCCCACCCAGTCCAGTCTTCTGCTTCCAGATGGGGTTCATACCTGCACACACCTCCAGGCTGATGTATGTGTTCAAGATGCAGAGGCCATTTGAAAGTTAAGATCTTCTTGTCTCAAAGATAAGAAGCTAGGCAGAAGCCCGATTTTCATGACCCATTCCTTTAGGAAAAACATTGTCTCTCCATTTACTCCAGAAAGGAAGGAAGTAGAGGCAGAAAAAAGAGCAAGAATGGAATAAAGGATAATTGAGTTCCTATTATAAGTCAGGCACTTGGCTAACTATGAAATCTCATCTAATTCTCATAATAAATTGGGTTGGGCTGGTGTTATCCCCATTCTACAGGTGAGATATTGAGGATCAGAGTGGTCACATGATTAGACAGTGGTGGAATCAAGACTGGAAGACACCAGAGTTCCTATCTTTGTGCCATTCCTGTGGACCCTCTGCATGGAAGGCTTAGAGCTCTAATAGGGCAAAGACATGGGGTCAGGGTCCAGGGCTGGCTGGAGTACACCACCAGAGCACAGCTGTTCCATCTAGTTGGAAACCCACCCAACATTCACCCTGGACCATTCATTCTCCTGTAAAAATCCACATTCAGTTGTAATTGTCTCTCAGAATTCTATTTATTTATTTTTTAACATTTTATTGGAGTATAATTGCTTTACAATGATGTGTTAGGTTCTGCTGTATGACAAAGTGAATCAGCTATACATATACATATATCCCCATATCTCCTCCCTCTTGCGTCTCCCTCCAACCCTCCCTATGCCACCCCTCTAGGTGGTCACAAAGCACGGAGCTGATCTCCCTGTGCTATGCGACTGCTTCCCACTAGCTATCTATTTTACATTTGGAAGTGTATATATGTCCATGCCACTCTCTGTCTCTCAGAATTCTAAACTGTTGATATACATTTTTTCCTCCACTAGAAATAAACTGAGTTCCTGATGGGAATGAAATAGAGAATTGAGAAATGGTAAGTACTTTAAAATACACAATTTTTTTTTTTTGAGGTTCACGGGCCTCTCACTGCTGTGGCCTCTCCTGTTGTGAGCACAGGCTCCAGATGTGCAGGGTCAGCGGCCATGGCTCTTGGGCCCAGCCACTCTGTGGCATGTGGGATCTTCCTGGACTGGGGCACGAACCCGTGTCCCCTGCATCGGCAGGCGGACTCTCAACCACTGAGCCACCAGGGAAGCCCTAAAATACACAACTTATTGTGCCATGAATTGTATTTTGTTACTGAGATTCTTCTGTCATTATGTGATTTTGGAGAAGGTTGGGTTCTTTTTACATGTGTTTTTTCTCCCTGTTCTCCAGGGAGCTTGTAGTACTTAAAACTGTGTTGTATAATGGATAGTATAATCACTGTAAATTAAATGTGCCCCTGCCGAATTGTGTTTTATGTTAATTCCATTGTGTGGTGGCAGCTGCTTGGGAAGGAAGCTATAGATTGGCAGGGGACCTGGGTTTCCATCTCTGCCAAGTGCCCACGGCTACAGGATCTGTGCCACAAGTGATGTGTTAGCCCAGGAAGGAGCTAGTACTTTGAAAGGGGTGGGATTTGTACCCCATGAGCTGGACTGGGAAAGAG
>NW_006776652.1:445862-448603 GCF_000442215.2 Lipotes vexillifer
GACAATAGCCAAAGAGATCTTTTCTAACGACCATCAGAAAATAGGACCAGGAAAGGACCTTGGTCTAGTCCATCCCAGACCCAAGACTCTGAGAGCAAAGTGATTTCCTAAGCATGTGATCTATCACCCAAATTCCAACTATCCTAAGGCAATCAGCAGTGAAACCCTCAACATCAAAAGGGGCCTGTGAATTTGTCTAAAAATGGGTTGGACTAGAGGCCTAACCAGTCAAGGCCCCCAGAAGATGCTCACTGAGCATGGACCCCAGGAGGCTGAAGACACTAGTGTGGAGAGAGCATTCTGGAGAACAAACACCTACTTTTGTTTGAGTTGAGCATCTACTATTTACCAGCCACTATGCTGATAAATATTTTCCTACTTAGTCCTCACCATATTCATGAGATGTTAAAATTATTAGCCTGCTTTATAATCAAAGACATTGATTTGGGGGGAGATTAATTTGGCAAGGTCACATAATTATAATCGGTCATGCCAAAATCACGTCTACAGATTGCACGTTATGTCTATCGGAAAGAGTCAAGGTGGGTGGAGAGGGCAAGATGAAGGAAGTCCTGCAACCAAGCAGAGAAATGAAAAGGTGATCAAGGGCCACAGAGGTTCCTGAGTGTGGGAACAGTGTGACAAACTTAGCTCCTTCCAGGAGGTCACAGGAGTATGTGTGCTAGAGAGATGTGTATGACACATTAAAGCTGAAGGTGGAGGCAAAAGAAGCAGAATTCTATGTAGAGCACGTGCCTTGGTCTGCTGGTGCTGCCATAACAAGATACCATAGACTAAGTGGGTTAAGCAACAGAAATTTATTTCTCATGGTTCTGGAGGCTGGAGGTCCCAGATCAAGGTACCAGCCTTTTCGGTTCCTGGTGAGATTTTCTTCCTGGCTTGCAGATGCCTGGCCACCTTCTTGCTGTGTCCTCATTTGGCAGAGAAAGAGGGAGCTCTCTCATATGCCTTCTTATAAGGTCACCAATCCTATTGGATTAGAGCCCACCCATAAGACCTCATTTAACCTTAATTACCTCCATAAAGACCCATCTCCAAATACAGTCACATATGAATTAGAGGGATGCAAAAACATTTGGTCCATAACAGCATGGTTTTATTTTTATTAAAAAAGTGCATGTGTATGTATACATACATTACTCTATATATTTACCCTTGGAAGCATAGATAACAGCATATATATAAATATTAGAAATGCTTCTTCTCTTTGCTTATAAGTACTTAACCAATTGACCTGTAGCAAGTATGTTTTCATTGTTTGTTAAAGAACAAAGTTAAAAATAATTTGAGCCTATTTGCCCTGGGGCCCCAGTGCCTGCCCAAAGTTGTGTGCACAGTGACTGCCCATCTGCTCTGCCCTGCCAGCTGGTTCCAGTGACTCCTGCTTAGGAATCAGGTGTGGGAGGGGCAGAGAGGACATCCCCTAACTCCATCCAATGCCTCCCTGCTTCCATTGTTGTCCCTTACATTTCAGGATCATCCCTCCTTCCCTGCCTATCTCAGACCTTGATGCCACATTGAGACCAGGGGCAGCTGCCCAAAGGGCAGGCTTGAGATAAGCAACAGGCTGCCTCAGAGTTGATATGCAAGAAAGAGCAGTGGCAGCCTTTGTATCAGAGCCTCACAAAAGCAATTCTCTGCAGTTGATATAAAAAAGTGTCAGTCCTGGTTTAAATACTGTAATACCAGCAAAGATTTATCTGCCTCAAAGCCGGGCCTCATGCCACCAAGGGAATAAACAGCTCTTCTGCTTATCTATTTCATGGAGCACAGTATTTCTGCGATCATCTCTGCCTCCAAAAGGACTTTTTTTCTTTGCCTTCCCCAATTTGTCTCCAGCAATTTGCAAACACAAATTACTCATGCCCAATGATGATGACAGACACCCTAGCCTACAGCCCTCTCACCTAGTGTCTGGGGAGACCACACAGATAAAACAAAGATAGGAAAGAGGGTCTTTTAAACTGGGAGCAAGTGGGAATATCAAATCTGTTGTGGAGAAACTCAAGGATATAGAGGAGCAAGGAAAATCCTTGTGCCGTAAAATATTGGTAAGAGATTGGCTGGTTTTGGTGGGGGGAAATCCTATAGAATTCACTGATAACTGCAACTTGCAGTATTCTTCATATCCTTTATGGTAGCCTAGATAGCCAGGTGTCCTGGTACACAGGATATGTTATGATATGGTAGCCTAGCATCCTGGATACCAGGGCCTGGCACAGAGGAGGGTAAGGTCACATGAGGCTTTGTCACTTAGAGGATCCTGGCTTTAGGATGGAGCTCGGGGACCATTTGCCATCCAATGGCCATGGGACTCTTTTTCCAACCGAGTCATATCTGCTCAGTCACAACCAGTTTCTTTTTCTGTGCAGTGAAGATGCCAGGAACATCTATCTCTTCTATCTAATGTGGGTGTTGTGGAGATCAAAGGCTGTGAAACGTCAGAGTTTAAATGTCACAGATGTGTGCATCTGCGTGTGCTCGTACCGTGTATCTACTCATGGGGGCTGGAAACTTTAACACAGAACAACTTCTTTCATTCTATAAGTAGTAGCAGATTTAATTGGCAAGTGTTCCTAGGAGAGCTAAGAGAGGGGCTTAAATCTATGTTCAGATGTAAATGACGAAGATTGGAGCTTTTCCTGAAAACCCTGTGCTGGATGAGATGGCTGAGTGCCCAGGGGAGGAAGAGGAGAGACGGAGTTTCAGGAGAGGGAAAG
>NW_006776652.1:448659-449827 GCF_000442215.2 Lipotes vexillifer
GGGTATCTAAAGACTAAATTCCCTGCCTATAGATTTGTTTTGTTCCTGCCTGACTGGTTCTCAGATTTTCCAAACTTTTTTAGCCAGGCAGGGGCACTGGAAAAGCTGGAGGAAGGAAGGTGTGCTGGAAACCCTCAAGTGCCCACCAAAGGTACAACTAACTTTAAAGGAAAAGTGGTCTCAACAGTTTCCTTCTCTATAAGCTGTAATGGCTTTTGCAGTCTGCTTTATAAATACGAACAGCCCTGTCACAGTAGGCATGGCCAGCTGGCCTGGGGACAGTAGGCCAGCTGAAGACAGCCACACAAGGGCGGGGTCGGGGGGGGCTCCCAGGTGCCTTTAGCCTGACCTGCAGGAACTCTGACCACTCTGGGTGAATAAATAAAAGTGGGCCACTCCCCAGTGTTCCTGCTGGGCTACTGAGTGACTTCCATTGCTGTTTTACATTCCAGTGCACCCCTGCCAGGAGCACAAGTGCTCACGTTTCCAGTTAGGAGCTCAGCCTCCAGGCAGCCATGAGCTACATAGATTTGTGTGTACACAGAAGGCCACCTTTCCCAGGAACTTGGGCAAGATCCAGCCCCACATCCAGGCAGCACCTCCTCTTAAGTATCACCATTGTATATGAATGCTGCTTAGGAAAAAAACCACTTACAATCTAGAAACAACAAATGCTGGAGAGGGTGTGGAGAAAAGGGAACACTCCTGTACTGTTGGTGGGAATGTGAATTGGTACAGCCACTATGGAGAACAGTATGGAGGTTCCTTAAAAAACTACAAATAGAACTACCATATGACCCAGCAATCCCACTACTGGGTATATACCCTGAGAAAACCATAATTCAAAAAGAGTCATGTACCAAAATGTTCATTGCAGCTCTATTTACAATAGCCCAGAGGTGGAAAAAACCTAAGTGCCCATCATCGGATGAATGGATAAAGGAGATGTGGCACATATATACAATGGAATATTAGCCATAAAAAGAAACAAAATTGAGCTATTTGTAATGAGGTGGATAGACCTAGAGTCTGTCATACAGAGTGAAGTAAGTCAGAAAGAGAAAAACAAATACCGTATGCTAATACATATATATGGAATTTAAGGGGAAAAAATGTCATGAAGAACCTAGGGATAAGACAGGAATAAAGACACAGACCTACTAGAGAA
>NW_006776652.1:452038-463100 GCF_000442215.2 Lipotes vexillifer
TTTATATATGTGTATATATATATATATATTTTTTTTTTTTGGCTGTGCCATGCAGCTTGTGGGATCTTAGTTCCCCAACAAGGGATTGAACCAGGGCCCTCGGCAGTGAAAGCATGGAGTCGTAACCACTGGACTACTGGGGAATTCCTCATAACCTATATTTTAGAGGTAAAACCCCTGAGGCTTGGGAAAGCCCACAAGCAGAAAATTATAGTGTTAGAGTGGAACCAAGCTCTGCCAGACCACAAATCCTGAGCCCTTTTTGTTATAGTGGTTCAGGCCAGTTGTTTCCTTCCTGGGAACACAAAGTTGAGTAGAGCGGAGGTCCTCTCTGGCTGCCCATGAGAGTCTCTGTGCAACTTTAAAACACAGAGTACTCGACTCTGTTTGATGCCCCTTTGATGTTCTGATTCTGTCGGCCTGGGGTAGGTACTGTATATCTGTGTTGTTAAAAGCCCCCTACTTTTGAGAGCCACTGGTCTAGAGAAATAATGAACATTGATTCCTAGGAGTCTCTGACTATTCATCCTTGAAACCTTAGCATAGTATTCTGTGCATGTGAATTTCTCAGAGTATTTGTGGAAGAATAGAAGGAATCAGAAAGGAAGGAAAGGAGAGAGAGAAGGCAGGAATATCTCTCTTTTATTTCATCCATCCCCACTATTCCATTGACCCAGGAACACTTATGTCCTCATCTCTGGGCTTTTTGTTTGTTTGTTTGTTTTTGTTTTTTTGTGGTACGCAGGCCTCTCACTGTTGTGGCCTCTGCCGTTGCAGAGCACAGGCTCCGGACGCGCAAGATCATCGGTCATGGCTAACGGGCCTAGCCGCTCCACGGCATGTGGGATCTTCCCAGACCGGGGCACGAACCCATGTCCCCTGCATCAGCAGGTGGACTCTCAACACCTGCGCCACCAGGGAAGCCCTCATCTCTGGGCTTTAACTTTGCAAATGGACTATATTCCAGTCCCCAATCCCAAACTTTGTCTTCTGAGAACAGATGCTCTCCTTCCTCCAACCATCAGTCCATGAGCTGCTTCTCAGACCTGCGCCACCAGGGAAGCCCTCATCTCTGGGCTTTAACTTTGCAAATGGACTATATTCCAGTCCCCAATCCCAAACTTTGTCTTCTGAGAACAGATGCTCTCCTTCCTCCAACCATCAGTCCATGAGCTGCTTCTCAGCTAATTCTCAGGAACAATTTGATATGTGTCTCCAGTTAAGTTTCTTTAATGTCCTTTCATGGAAGAGTTGAGGAAAGACATGGTGGAAGACATTCTAAAGAAAGGTCATCTAACATGAGGGCCAGGTACCTGCAGCATGCCACCAAATTCTCCTTCCTGGAGCACGGCTGTGAGCCTGGCATAAATGATCATGAGGTCACCTTCCAAAAAAAGCACCTGTAAGTTCCCAGAGGACTAGGACTGGAAGGACATTATACACAGGCATGTGTCCATACAGATTGTCATATGTCACTTGAGCTAAATATTGTGTGCAGATATGTGATCGGACTGACCAGATCTGTAAGACTCTAAGGTTACCCCATCTCCTAAGAACTCAAGAAGTTGTAAGCTGTATCCCAGCAAGTTGCAAACTGAGTCACAGATGCGCAAAGTGAATAAAAACAGGCTTTATAGTATCATTTCTGTTTATTATTATTATTTTCACCTCTGTGCTGTCATCTGCCATGGAAGGTCAAAAAAAGAGGCTACATTTGGAGGACTTCTCAGTTGTTGTTGTCCTTATTCTCAGAAAAGAAAAAAAAAGAGGAAAAAGAAAGCTCTCTGCTTTGCTGTCCTCCAGCCCAAAAAGCGTGAGGAGTCAGGGGTTGTACCTTTCCCCGCCTCATATGTTTGCCCAGTCCCATATATTTTACATGCCTGCACAATGCATTTTATGAGGCATATAAAAGCCAGACGGGAATTATCTCCTTCCTTTGTACAGGCTGTCTCCTTTTGGGGGCGAGATAACAGAGACCTGTTTCATTTTGCTGCTTGCTCCTGGATGCTCTTCCATAAATTGAGAAAAGAAGCTCTTTTTGAAAAATGCTTTCTTTGACCCCATTGTCCCTGGGAAACTGCAGTGAGAGAAATACCATTTTCTGTAGGATCTCAGTTTAGAGCAGAGCAAGTCAGGGGAGAAGTTGTGCTTTTTCTTTCTCTTCTCTTCTCTCCTTCCCTTCCCTGCACTTTTGTTCAGGGGAGGGGGCCGGGGAAAGAGCGCAGGTCTCTCACTTAGAGAAGGGGCTGTCGAGTGGATATGAAGAACACAAGGAAGCAAAGTCCTGGCTTTTCTGAGCACCCAACCCCCAATCTGAGCAGACAGGGGTGCAGACCCCCACAGGAACATGTTCATTCAGCTTGAGCTTTGTGCTGGGTACATTCTGCACATTATCAAATATGCACCACCAATATTTCATTACCGGCCTCCTATGCAGCCCAGTCTACGCCTGGGTGAACCTAGAAATTAAATTGTACTTTTACCTCTAAAGAATGTTGTTCCTGCCAGTGCTGACGGGGAGAGATTGCCAGGCCACTGAGTTATCAAGTGATATGAGTGGAGAGCAGAGCGTCAGATGCAGAAACACTTCTGTTGGGGCTGGCGGGGAGGTCTATTCATGGTCCACATTCCTGGAGCTGAAATGCTCATGTCAAGCATTTTCAAGCCCCCTCTTTGTGTGACTTGGCCAGAAGGTGAAACTATGGTACCACTGGTACTGCTTGGAGCTTCTTCTTATAAGATGAATTTCCCTATACTCTTTTCTGCCTTCTCCAGGCACCCTCTGTTAAAATCCAGATACCCCATCCTACCCTCCACCTACTTAGTAGGTTATGTGTATTTTCTCTGGTAATGTAGCATGGATAAATTGATCACATCTTCCCTTTCTAAAGGAAGTCATCTGAAACTGTTCAAGGACACTGAATATTAGAAGGGATGGGTGAACACTGATCCCCCGCCTCCAAAAAAATGCAAAAAACAAAAAATGAGATAGAAAACACACTGAGTTACTATTACAGTTTTTCAGGGACTGACCTATGCACTGAGCATCACTTTTGTAGCTGGTGGACTGCTCTCTGCAATGTCAGAAGAATGAGAAGGTGGAGCTATGGCATAAAGGGGCAGCTGCCTTCCACAAGCCAGACAGAGCCAGAGAGGCTGGGAAGGGTCAAATGCAATAGGATCTGTGTTCTTTTCAAAATCTAAGTCTGATCATGTCACTTCTCTGCTCAAAAGCTTCCAGTGGCTTTCAACCACTTTGAATCCAATCCCAAGCCCTCTAACCTGGTTCCTGCTATCTCCCTCATTCTCAGCTCTCCAGCCTCACTGGTCTCTTTGATATTCCTAAAACAAGAGCCTGTCTCAGGGACTGTGGTAGAGACAATGCCATAGGATTTTCATGTGACTCCCATTTCTTGGGTACACAGGAAGATGCACAGGAAGATGACCTTTCCCAAGCTTGTGTGCATTAGATGGAAGGCTGTGAAACTGTGTTCTTCAGAAGGAATGTAAGCAGAACTTATAAGTCCTGAGTAGTCTCAACCCTTTAAAAATCCCACATGATACTCCTGCTCTCTATCCCCAATCCATAGCATCCTCACAGGCAACAGGTCACAAATGAAAGAGTTAGGCCCTCAAGTCACTGATTGCAAGAGACTTGAGAAGGGGAGGCACTCCACCAGCCCAGGACTCTGATGTGAGTGAGACATAGACCTTTGCTGTGCTGAGTCTGTGCCAGGGCAAACACATCGGTGCTAATCCCATCTTCCATGATGGCTTCTGGGCAAGAAGACTTCACACCACAAAGTCAGGGCCTTCATGAGGATGGCAAGTCCTGGTTGATAATTTCAGACATCTAACTACCTGGAAAATAGAAACAGGATCCATGATGGCTGGAATGGGTTTCTGGAGTTCTCATTCATTGCATACCCAGCACTGATGCAGGATCCTTGGAGGACTCCAAGATAAGCATATACAACAAAGGGTCTGCTCTCAACTTTGCTGGGGTATTAAGACTTAAACATATAAAACTTTGAGAGAAAAACAAGAAATATATGTGATATGTTCTAGAACAGATAATGAGTGATGTAGCTGCTCAAGAAGAGACGAGTTCAGTTTTGTCTGGGGGATAAGCAAGGGATTTATGGGAGAATGATAACTAAAGCTGATTCAAATATGGATCAGATTTAGAGAGGCAAAGAGATATCAAGAATGTTCTTATGAGATCAGGTATATTTTGCTTGATATTACTGTACTTCATGTATGGGAAGTAGGACACCAAGTACCTAGATAACACTTGAAATTGTCTAAGACCTGGAATTCTGAGGCTTTGTCCATCATGTTTTATGTAGGGGATCTGGTCCTCTCTTGCTCATTCCCTAGGGAAGAGGAATGTGTCACATGGAAACCACAAACATTTTCTGCTCCAGTGCCAATCTCATAGCTGAGAACACAATAAGACTCCTCTTTCTCCAGCTCCGGGTGGTACCAGTAACAGCATTTGCAGTGATTTTCTAGATTCCTGGAATGGGATACTGCAGAATGTTCGAATCTTAGAGGTGCCCTACTGTGGCCAAGACAAGGTCCTGGGGTCAGTGCTCTTCTCTCCAGACATAAGAAAGCAGGATGGAAAGGATGGGCCTTGTTTGATGATTGAGAGTACTGAGATGAGAAACTCAGGGCCATGGAGGCCATCTCTCACCCTTGCTCACAACAGCCTTGGAGACACAAAAGGATAATGGGAGGAAAGTGTCTTTAAATAGTTACTTTGGGATTGCTGATAGGAGGCTTTAAGTGGGTGATATCACATTAAGCTGAAACCCCTCAAGGGGTGTCTATATGTATGATATTCACCCCTGCTTTTACTCATGAACATTTCTATATGAGGTTGTTTTAAGAAAGGAAAGAATGTAGTTCATCCTAAAGTTTCCATTTGATCAGGTTTTGTAATGAGATTTTGGTCATGAACTCTGTGTATTTCTATGTAAGTTAATACACAAATAGAGAGTTAGACAGATATTGGTATAAAGATAGATAAGTAGATGGATGGATACATAGATAGATGATAGATAGATAAATAGAGATGGACTATAGATGACTTCTTGCCATATTTATGCATTCAACATCCCAACTCCCTTTAACAGAAGCCAGTCTGTGCTTTCTGAGCAATTATACATTCAGACACAAACCTCTGCAGTGGATGCCAGAAGGACATCGTGTCCCACCTGAATGCAGATGCGGTCTGGAGTCCAAAGGAGCCCCAGTTGCCTGCATCCACAGAGGACAGACAGCCACTGTTGCACCCTCAGGTACAGGGCTCTTGGCCAAAGATCTGAGTATGCTGAGCTTTTTAGAGGCAACGGCTGCTGGAAGCCAGGATCTCATTAAATAGTTCTTACCCACAGAGTCTTAAAAGTCAGGACTCTGTGCCCTCCAGCCCTGGGGAGGCTGTGATCCCATGTGTTTATTGACAGAAGCCAGGTTTCTGGCTGACACCTACCTGGGCTTCCTCAGATCTCCTAGCCAGACTCCACCATCCTGAAGAGAAACAGCTCAGTTTCCAGGCTCTGAAAATCTGCATAAGGTGATGAAAACCCAAGGCTTTCTCAAAGCTGCTGGTGGGGTGGCCCTCCTCCCTCTTATCTCCTGGAGCTGTAAAGATCATGAAGAAGAGGAAAATGAGGAGAAGGACATGAAGGGAAAAATTCTCAAGCCTGCAGAAGAATTTGGCCAGTGGCCAGCAAAGAGAAGAGAATGCTTTAGAAGAAGGGGAATTTATTCATGGACACCTGTCAGAGACTGTCATTCCTCTAGCTGAACTATAGTCTGAATTTTACTATGACATAAATCATTTCCTCCTGGACTTAATAACTCTTCTTTATAAGTTTCTTCCAACTCATAAATAAATCTCATTCCATATGTATATACTACAAAAGGCATCCCTATTCATTGGGAGAGGTAGGTGCCAACCCCATTTTACATAGGGTCCCCTTCCAAGGGGACCCCTCTTTTCCCTGGGGTAGTGTCAACCTCAAAGAAGATTCCTTTCTATGTCCCCACTGGGTGCATGGGGTGAGTCTGTCTGTCAAAGGTGGAGAAGACCATGAAGAAAGGATATTTTCTTTCAAAGAGCCAATAGTGACTTTCAGGATGGGTCCAAGTGTTGCAGAACTGCAGGCACAGATGTAAAGGGGTTTATGCCTCTCCTTGCTGGGGGGAAAGTCAGGCTTGGATAACATGTGTCCGGCCAGTTTTGCTGGCAGATTTAAGAGGTGGCAGATTCCAAGGAGATGGGCCAGCTAATGGCAGCCAGAGCCCAGAGATGCTCTGAAAGGCTACTACAGATCTGGGGAGTCAAGCTGGGAGAATCACTTAACCTTTCCATCCTGCTAGCTCTCCACGGAGCAGTGATCCTTGGCATTTTGAATTGTGATACCCCATCTAGGTTGGGTTTTTGGACACTAGGTCCCATTCTACTCTAACGTGGCAAGATAACAAAGTGAATTTCTTAAACTATGAATTACAATGTTCTCAGGGTTTTATACATTCTCAGAAAGACCCCCATAAATATTCAAATTCTAACTTTAAAAATGTAGTTGGAAAGGACGTTAGCAAGCATTCTTGTCCAAGATCCTATCCAAAGAAGTAAATACCTCCACAGCAACCCTAACAGATGGGCACTCAGGCCTTCCTCGTCCTCCTAGCAGGAAAATCATAAAGAGAATCAGCTGTTATCTCTACTGCAATATCAAACTTTAAAATATATTACAATTCACTTGGCTTAAACCATATTTTAAAATTTTGTCATTAAGATAGTGAACATTCCTGGGAATTTAGCCTTTTAGGAGAAAATATATCAATAAAGTGTTTAATGGTACAGATTATGTGCCTTGAATTATGCTAGGTACAATAATTACAAAAATCAGACAGGTGAAAATGTAAGAAAAATCTTGTAACCTCCTAAGATAAGAGCACTGAAAGTCAAAAATCAGTGTTCACAAGAAAGTGAAAAATAACAAGTGTTGGCAAGGATGTGGAGAAATTGGAACCTACATACATTGTTGGTAGGAATACAAAAGGCAGCTGCTGGGGAAAAGTTTGGCAATTCTTCAAGTTAAATTATATGATTCAACAATTCCACACCTAGAATATACCTGAAAGAATTGAAAATAGGGACTCAAATAAGTACATCTACATGAATAGTCATAGCAGCAGTATTCACAGTAGCTAAAAGGTGGAAACAGCCCCAAAGCCCATCAACGGTTGAATGGATAAGCTGTGTTACATTCATAGAGTAAATTATTTTGCATCCATACAGGGGAATGAAGTACTGATATATGCTGCAACATGGATGAATGTCAAAAACAGGATGCTTAATGTAAGAAGACAGACACAAAAGTTGTGTATTGTATGATACCATTTATATGACACATCTAGACCAGGTAAATCCATAGAAACCAAAATCAGATTGCCGGTCGTCAGGGCTGGAGTCAGAGGAGAATGAGAAGTGACTGTTCAATGAATACATAGTTTCCTTTTGGGGTGATAAAAATGTTTTAGAGGTGGATAGAGGTGCTGATTGCACAACATTATGAATGTAGTAAATGCCACTGAATTGTTCACTTCAAAATGCTGAATGTTATGTTTTATGAACTTTACCTCAATAAAAACTTCAGAAAAAATTTTTTTAAAGATCTCTGCTCAAGTCTCATTTCTAAGACTAATATTTCATGTGTCTTTGAGCAAGATGATTCACTTCTCTGAGCTTAAGTCTTCCCATCTACATATAACCCAGGTGAAGCTGTTCTGCCTTGTGGCCAGTCTCATCACCATGTCATATCTAGAAGCACAAGACTGATATCCTAAAAGAACAGAAAAATACATAAAAGTATTTCTGGGTTAAAAATCATCACTGGAAACTGCAAGAATTTCTCACCTACTATGCAACAAAATGACTTTTTAAAAGAAAACTATATTCCCTTCCCCCACACTAGCAGACAGCAAACAGGCACATAACTGGCCCAACATCTTCTTTTGTAAATAAAGTTTCATTGGCACACAACCATACCCATTGGATGATGCATTCTCTGAGGCTGCCTTCATGTTACAATGCAAAGTTGGGCAGTTACAACTATGGACCACAAAGCCTAATATAATTACTATCTCGCTATATCCACAAAAAGTTTACCAACCTCTGTTATAGAATAACCTAATAAGAAATTGCCAACAAAACAAGAACTTGTGAATGAGATAATAAAAGAACAAAATGACATGGAAGATGAGATTGAAGCCTTAATGAAAAGAAACAAACTGGTGCCAAAACATCATTCATAACCAATAAATCCATTGGAAAGTAGGGAACCAAATTACTGCCATAGAAAAGTATCTTAGATAATCATTGTGTATATTAAGGACAAAAAATTTAATTAAATTTAAGAAAAGAAAGAGATTAAAAGGGCAAATGTCATTTAAAAATCATAACTCTCACCTCTTAATGTTTTTAAATCTCCTTTTTTATTTTTTTTTATTTATTTTATTTTTTATTTTTTATTTTTTAACATCTTTATTGGGGTATAATTGCTTTACAATGGTGTGTTAGTTTCTGCTTTATAACAGAGTGAGTCAGTTATACATATATATATGTTCCCATATCTCTTCCCTCTTTGTCTCCCTCCCTCCCACCCTCCCTATCCCACCCCTCCAGACAGCCACAAAGAACCGAGCCGGTTTCCCTGTGCCATGCGGCTGCTTCCCACTGGCTATCTACCTTACGTTTGTTAGTATATATATGTCCATGTCTCTCTCTCGCCCTAACACACCTCACCCTTCCCCCTCCCCATATCCTCAAGTCTGTTCTCCAGTAGGTCTCTGTCTTTATTCCTGTTTTACCCCTAGGTTCTTCATAACATTTTTTTTTCTTAAATTCCATATATATGTGTTAGCATACGGTATTTGTCCTTCTCTTTCTGACTTACTTCACTCTGTATGACAGACTCTAGATCTATCCACCTCATTACAAATAGCTCAATTTCGTTTCTTTTTATGGCTGAGTAATATTCCATTGTATATATGTGCCACATCTTCTTTATCCATTCATCCGACGATGGGCACTTAGGTTGTTTCCATCTCCGGGCTATTGTAAATAGAGCTGCAATGAACATTTTGGTACATGACTCTTTCTGAATTCTGGTTTCCTCAGGGTATATACCTAGTAGTGGGATTGCTGGGTCATATGGTAGTTCTATTTGTAGTTTTTTAAGGAACCTCCATACTGTTCTCCATAGTGGCTGAACCAATTCACATTCCCACCAGCAGTGCAAGAGTGTTCCCTTTTCTCCACACCCTCTCCAGCATTTATTGTTTCTAGATTTTTTGATGATGGCCATTCTGACTGGTGTGAGTAAATCTCCTTTTTTAAACTTAAAGGAATCTTTTAGGAAAAGCTCGCCCCTGTGGTGACAGAGTTATTTGAAGTTCAGAGATTCAATTTAACAACAGGTTCTTTTTCTTTATTTAAGCTCAAGTAAAATTAAATTAATTACATTTATTTCAAAATAGGATCTATTATATAACTCTTTTTCTCTAAAAGTATATCCCCACTTCTCTTCCATCTGTATATTTGCAGAAAAACATGTTCAGAATGATGTTCACCTAGTTACAATGATGATCATTTCTGGGTGGTATAATTTGTGGTGATTTTTTACTGTCACTTTTGTATTTTCCTATATTTGTTTAAAAAGTTAAATCATTCATTCATTTTTTTACAAAAAGAGGTTTTTTCCCCAAACCTCTAACCAAAGTGAACCCAGGCTGTTCTGGCTTCCCTCATCCCTTTCTCCAACTTTTCTGGAGTTATTTATTTCTTCTCTCTCTCAAGTAGCACTCTGTCTTTCCTAATGAAAATGTCTTGAACCTTCTAGGATTTTGTTATCCTTCTTTCTACCAGTTACCTAGATCAACCCCATGGAAGGGCAGCCCTGGCAATGCAGAGGCAAGGAGAGAACTGTGGACACTCAGAAACCAGGGCCAATGGTCTCCAAGAGCTCTTCCAGCTCTTAATTCTGCTTAGGAATATACTCTTCCTCCAAGGAGACTGCAATTTATTGAAATCATTAAGAAACAATACGGGGGATATATAAGTCCTCAAATGTGTGTGCTATTCTTTCAGTGAAGAAGGGTGAGCCACTGAGCGGGCTGGAATAATTGGGTAAAAGGTGGCCTGGAGAAGTTAGGGCTTGGGCTGGACCCCCAAAGAAGATAAGGCTTATGTCAATGAGAGGGAGCAGGAGGAAGGGCATTGCCATGAGAGAAATGCCATTATCAAAGTGCAGAAGTGGGCAGGGCATTTCAGGCTCTGGACCCAGGGGAAAAAACACATAATTGGTAGGAGGAGCGGAAAAGATATTGAACTGGGAATAACAAGAAAAAAAATGAGAGATCTAGTGTCTATAATCTTATGTTGAACCATGGTATAAGTATTCAGAAATAGGTACTAATTGATAGGGTCCCATCCGCATTCAGCCACAGCAAGTCTTCTGTAGGGAATCATCCTCTCTTCTCCCCCTGCCTTAGGGCCTCTCCCTACCTCGTGGCTGCTGTACCAGTCCCTTCCCTCTTACCTTTTACTCCTCCAAGATAGGGAGATAGATGGAATTGTGTTGGCAGAATGGGCATGGCTGATCAGAGTAAGAAAACACTGGCAAGCAGGAGGAAAAAGCCAAATAGAAAAAGGAGAAAAAAGAAGGAAGAAATTGTCCCTTCTCTTTTCCTCAAACTTTTTCTCACACCTTGGAATTTCCAGCTGTTGACAGGAAACTTTAGCATCAAACAGTGTGTGTTTGATGCAGACATACATCCTGAAGCCTGGCTGCCCCCCTGGGATACAAGTTTGTTTATCCAACTGCCTACTTTGGTAGCTTCCCTTGAATGTCTCGTAAGAATTAAACATCAAGCTCACCATGGCCAGAATGGAGCACATCTTCTTCCCCATCACTTGCTCCTGGTCCTGTGGACATTTTCTCACTTTCACCCTTCTAGTTATCCAAGTTGGTCTCCTCTCTTTCCC
>NW_006776652.1:463110-472456 GCF_000442215.2 Lipotes vexillifer
GTCCCACATCAAAGTGGCTGCCAGGTTAGTTACAGTAATCTCACTTCCAGAGCTTCTCATGATTTCATCCCATCTTTTTTCACTCCCACTGTCATTGCCCATTTTGGTCCCTTGCTACATGTAGGAGAGTTATCTCTTAACTGTTCTCCCTGTATTCATCCTCATCCTCGTCTCTACCACCTTTATCACTTCCTTGATGCTGGGGCTAGGGTTGGCTTTCTAATGCCGCAAGTATTATCGTGTCATGTCTTTGCTTAAAACATCCACGGGGATCTTCATTGCCTTCAGCAAAATGTCTAGATTCCTTGGTATGCTATATCTGGCCCTCTGAATTCTGACTCTATCCACAGTTTTGGCCTCATCCTTCACTTCTTCCCCACAGCTAATTTACCACTCCATCAATTTGCTTAGCTTTTACTAGTGGTGTCCTTATAGCTGCAATGTGTGTGTTACCTTCCATATCTCTCCCTACCAAGATGTATTTGTTCCTTTTGGGCTCATTCAAATTTCATTCTCTTCCTTGAAACCATGCTGGATTCCCCCCAGCTAGAATGTGCCTAGAACACTGAAAACCACAATGTATTTTGGTGAGGGATGAATGATTCAATCAACCAATGAATAAAGAAATTAATAAAAGATGGAATTCTTACCTGTCTTTGAGGGATTCTCTTGCATTCCAAGCCATTTTTTCCTGCCCAGGCTGAGCTTCCCCAGGGCCTGTCTGTTCTGATCGATCCACAATACCTACTAAAGTATGAATGATGCACCAGTTAAATCTAGGATTTGACTAGTTTTCTTTGCAAGCACTTCCTCTCAGGGCATGTAAAAGCAGATGAAGTTTGGGCTTCAGCACCATGCTCTAAGCCTTCAGTTTGATATTCCAGGTATGAAAAAACACTAGTAAGTTCAAAAGCAGATCAAACCAGAATGCAATATTTAGAGGGCTTCTCTAAGACTTTGCTCCTGGACCAAAATGTTTAACATACATGGCAACTCCCTTGGTTCTCCACAGTGGGCAAGTGCTGGGAGACAGGCTCCAGCACTGGTGAGATTTGTGGCTTCTTCATCTGTCTGTTCCCTCCCAGCTAACCTGACCTGCAGGCTCGGAGAGCTTGAGGAGCAATGACATTAGGATGCCTGCCTGAAATTCCTACACTAGAGATCCACTTCTTCGTAATATTACATACTACGAATTAGCACATCCTCCAAGGGTGACAATTACATCATTACTGCCATACCCTGAGACAATCTTTACTTTTGGATGACTGAGGACCCTACAGCCCTTAGGGAAATTAACAGATTAAAAATGTTTGAATTTGGGCACAGAGGATATGAGCAGAGTACAGAGGAATCCTCCATAAGGCACCCTGGGAGCAATTTAGGCAGCTGCAGGAAGTCTTTAGGATGTGAAGGTGGAAGGGACAGAAGAAATTTATGCAGAGGCCAATAGTGTCTCGTGTTTGTTAAATGGTCTTACAGCTTATAAAGTCATCTGAAATGTATTCTTTCTTTTGATTCCCATGACATCACTATGGGTTAAGAGAAAGAAGGTATAATTTTCCTTCATTTCATAGGTATGGAAATGTAGGCTCAGTGAGGTTTGGTAACTTACTTTGGGTTAACCAGATACTTAGGGGCTAATCCAAGATTCCAAACCAGTCTTCTGACCCCTAGTCGAGTGACCTTACTACCACATCACCCTGCCTTTGAATGTGTATTTCCAGTAGCAAAGTAAATCTAGCATACATCCTGTAAACCTAGCATCTAACCAGCTTTCTATAAACTGGTTACAGGGTCTGGGGACCCAAGGGGGACTCCTACAGACCTGGAGACCTACTTCCTCCTCTATCCCCTGGTCTCTCAATTGGCAAGTTCTCAAACATGATCAAAACATGATTAATTTTATGAACCTTTGTGGACTCCTGGCACACACGTCAAAAAATCTGTCTCCTGGTATCTATATGCCAGCAAGCACCCCGTGTCAAAATTGAATTCCAGTGATGACTTAAATGGCTGCAGTGAGTTCCTGCCTGCTGCTCCTGCAGCCATATTGAACTATTCAAAATGATAATCTGGCATGTGGCAGTAACTCAGACTGAACAGGTCCATAACTCACAGAGGGGGAGGTGCAGCCCCCAGGGTTTCTGTATGTTTTGAACCAGTATTTCCCCTCCAAGCCTTCACTCATCCTCTGCACAATTTATTTCTCCAGATGTCCTTCATACAGCATCAACACTGCTCACTTTACCCAAAGAGTCAATCTCCAGGTGCCAAGAGAAAGGGAATGTTCTTTGGGGGAGATTTAAAGAGAGGCTTAAACTCAAGGTCTGCAGTGTGGTGCAAGTAGGAGAAAGCAGGGGTAAATTTGGAATGAGAGAGAAGGCAGTGGATGGACCCTGAGAAGGGACACAGGTGAGGGAAGGTGGATGAAGTTTGACATGTAGGAAAGAGAGAACAAAGAACTGAACCAATCCAAGCCCCTCCCCACTGCATCAAGCAGCTGCCTGCATTTGCTCTTCAGTTTCTAGATGCCCAGCTCAAGTCCTGTTGCCCAGGAGTGGGAACTACGGAACACCACTCCCAGGGATTCAGAAATCAAAGAATTCTGGGATGGCTCTTAATAATAACAATCAAACCCCACAAATGTTGGGGTTGAGCAGACTCAACTAATAATAATTCCTTTTTTCCACCTGAATTCAGAATCGATTGAAAGAGAGTTTCAGGAATCAGACAGATGAAGATATATCAAAGCAGTGATGTTATTACCAATAAAGGCCAGGCTGGAGACTGTATCTTAATCAGGTTAGACCAGTTGGCTTAATATAACTCTGCCCTTGATGTTGATTATCCACCCAGCTTCAGAGAGCTCTGGAAATCAGGCCTGCCCCTGTAGACATACCGAGAAGAGGAACTGAAAATACATGCTTCCTGTAGGCTAGCTGGCTAGAGACAGAGGAAGCAAGAGGAAAGTAAGGATCCACATCAGCTCTACTCCTTCTCCCAAGCTCACCAGTCAGAGTGGTCAGAGTAGGGACAGAAGCCCAAAGAGCTCTCTTAGTGGAAGGGCCTCCACCTGAAGCAGCATACATGGGGAATAGGCATCCAGTCCCCCAAAACCTAACATTTGTATGTCTTTTACAGGGAAAAACACTGAAGTCCATTCAGAAGAGAGGAATTTATAACAATCCTCCACATGGTCCAGATGATGATTTTCATACCTACTTTGTCAATGAGAAAAATGAGGTTCAGAACAGTAGGTGAATTGACCCCAGTCACCAGGTGGTAGAGCTGGAATCCAAATCAGATTTCTGAAAAATTTTTAAAGCAAGTTTCAAAACATTTAACAAACAGTTCAGGCCAGACATTCTTGCAGCCAGAGTTGTTAATAACTACAGGAGAAGTGAGCAGGGAGACTGGTTGAGTCAATGCAGGTAGCTGAAGCCCAGAGAACACGCTTTCATTTAACAAATACTTACCTACATATGCCGAATACTGTACCATGCACTGGCGACAGAGGGGCAAGCAAGACAGACATGATCCCTGCCTTGGAGAGCTAGGGTGGAATAGGGAAGTGTCTAGCATTCTAGGAGACGCTTTGGGGAAGAAAGCAGCTCACAAGGGAAGCATCTGCAGCCTGGGGCTCACAGATATGTCACTAGGCTCACATTCCAAGAGGTCACTCCAGATTCAGGGTAAGCACCAATGGAAATTGGCCTTGGGTCTTGTGTTTGAGGAGCTGGATCTTGCCTTGCGGTCCAGTGCAACTGAATGAGGGAGTTGAACCCTGGATCCCCATTAAACTATAGCAGCCAGTCTGACTATAATAAGGGAAAGCTCTTTGCTCTGACATTTCATTATTTCTTTTTGTTCACATTTTTTCCTGTCCGGCTTATTTTATTTTTCTCTTCACCTCTTAGTAAAGTTCCTTCTCAAAAACTCCAAAATTTTATATGATAAACCAAAATAAAGGGGAATTACCCATGCTTAGGTTAGCATTGCTAAAGACCTAGAAGTTAGGTGTGGTGGTAACCAGAGCCAAACCTTGGAGACCCTGGAAAAACCAGTGAAGTGGGCAAATGGTGTAATAAAAACTCACAAAGGGGTATGGTGGGGAGATCCAGGACAGCTTCCAAACAGGTAGTTTGGTTTGAGACCCACCTAAACCCAGAGCACTGGAACATAGGACTTTCTTCACTGGGCGCTCTAGGTTCTCCCATTTTCAGGTTTGCTGAAAAGGCAACTGTGACCAATGGCTGGAAACTACTTCTGAAATGCAAGAATGGAGAACCACAGAGGGAGTTCTGTCAGCATTTATCACCTTGTGCCATTTTGGGGTGCTGCTCTCCACTGGTGGAACTTCACACCTCAGTCCTGTTTTTCCAAAGGTGTGTAGTTTCCCCAAAAAGCAGAAAGAGCATGCACTTCCTGTCTAAGTGTGATGACGTTCTTCAGTGGATCTGCATAGCCCTTTCATTAGACATGCTTTCCTGAGTCTATCCTGTGGATAACAGGTCAGTCAGAGAGAGAAAAGCAGGGTTCAGCCCACGCTCAATGCAGAGGACTATTTGGAACAGGTATTTGATGTCTTATCAGAGAGTAAATTCATCATTTTTTTCAAGTCTTCCCGATGTGCCAAATCTACCTTAGACTTGACAATTATCATCTGTGGATCCCGTTTTCCTTGTATCTCACCTTAAAGGTTTCCTGGTTGGCTATTTCCTCCCACAAGATGCTTAACTTTTGGACAATAAGTGCATCCACTCTATGGGTCAGATCAATGAATTTTTTTAGCATCAAGTTATTATTACTTGTTTAATGAAAATTATATAAATATCACGTGGAGTGAATCCACAAATATGTATTTCCCTGAGTAGAGTATCTCTCTAGATGTCTGGTATAAAGCCTCCTGCCTTTGCTATCAATTAATCAAAACCTATCTATTATTTTATTTGTAGTTCCTTCAACAGCCTTATTGAGGCATAGCTGACATACAATAAACTGCACATATTTTTTCTTCCAGTTATTTTTGAGATATAACTGACATGCAGTACTGTATAAGTTTAAGGTGTACAGCAAAATGATTTGACTTACATACATCATGAAGTGATTATCACAGTAAATTTAGTGAATATCCATCATCTCATATAGATACAAAATTAAAGAAATAGAAAAAAAGAATTTTCCTTGTGATGGGAACTCAGGATTTACTCTAACTTGCATGTATAATGTACAGCAGTGTTAATTATGTCGATAATATTGTACATTACATTTCTAATGTTAAGTTATCTTATAAATGGAAGGAGGAATTGGATGAAGGCAGTGAAAAAGGTAAACTGTACATATCTAAGAGAACCATTTGATAAGTTTTGACATATGGCACACCCGTGAAACCATCACCATAATCAAGATAATAAATATAAAGCCCCCCCAAATTTTCCTCCTGCCACTTTTCCTCCTTCCTGCTCTCCTCACTCCACCACCAATAAGCCTACTATTGCCAAGGAACCCATAATCTGTCATTATAAATTAGACTGTATATTCTATTAATTTATATAGATGGGATGGGACAAGATGTATTCTTTTTTGGTCTTTCTTTTTAACTTCACTCAACATAATTATTTTCAGATTCATCCATGTTGACATTTATCAACATGGATGACAAAATGTCAATAAATCATTTCTTTTTATAGCCCAGTCGTATCCCACTGTATGGATATACCACAGTTGAATGATCCCCTTCATCTGTTGATGGACACTAATATAGTTGTTAGTTGTAGGTATTACAAATAAAGCTGCTATGAACACTTAAGTATAAGCCTTTGTATGGACTTAGGCTTTCTTTTCTCATAGGTTAAATACCTAGGAATGAAATGGCTAGATCATATGATATGTGTATTTTTTAATTTTTTAAAAAGATATTCAAACATTTTCCAAAGTGGTTGTACCATTTTACATTCCCAACAAAATTTATGAGAGTTCCAGTTTCTCCATAACCTCTCCAATACTTAGTAATATCAATCTTTTAAATTTTAGCCATTTCAATAGGTATACAGTGACTTCTTATTGTTTTTCAATTTGCATTTCCTTAATGCTTAATATTGCTCAGCAACTTTTTAGTTGCTTTTTTTTGCCACCTGTGTATCTCTTTGGTAAGGCATCTATTCAAATCTTTTGTCCATTTAAAAAAATTGGCTATTTGTTTTCTTACTATTGAGTTTGGAGAGTTACTAAATACAACTCCTTTGTCAGATATGTAATTTGCAAATATTTTCTCCTAGGGTATGGTTTGTCTTTTCATTACTTGAATAGGGACTTGCAAAGAACAGAAGTTTTAATTTTGATTAGGTTCAATCTATCACTTTTTTTTTAATGGAACAAGCTTTTGGTGTCATACCTAAGAAGTCTTTGTTTAACCCTGTCGCAAAGAATTTCCCTAAGTTTTCTTCTAGAAGTTTAATAGTTTTAAGTTTTACATTTAAGTCTATGATCCACTTTGAGTTAATTTATTACTATGATGAGAGGTATGGATCAAAGTTTATTTTCTTGCATATGGATGTTTAACTGTTCCAGCACTACTTTTGGAAAAAAATGTCTTTTTTACACAGAATTTCCTCTGCAACTTTGTAAAAAATCAGTAGTCCCTATTTGTGTGGGTCTATTTTGAGGCTCTCTATTCTATGCAGTTGAATTATTTGTCTATCTTTATGCCAAAATCATACCATGCTGATTATTGTAGCTTTATAGTAAGTTTGGAAGTTAGGTAGTGTTAGTTCTTCAACTTTTTCAAAGTTGTTTTGGCTATTCTAGATCCTCTACATGTCCATGTGAATTTTAGAATTGACTTTTCAATTTCTACCTAAAAGCTTATTAAGATTTTTATTGGGATTGCATTGAATTTATAGATCAGTTTGAGATCTGACACCTTAACAATATTAATCTGCCAGTTTTTGAACATGGTATGTCTCTCACTAATTTAGCACTTATTTAACTTCTCTCAGCAGTGTTTTTCAATTTTCAGTGAATAGGAAATCGTTTTCAAGTATTTTATATATTTGATGATATTATAAATTCTATTGTTAAAATTTCAACTTCTGATTTTTACTTGCTAGTATATAGAAATACAATTGACTTTTGTACATAGATCTCATCTTGCAACTTGCCAAACTCACTAGTTCTGGTAGAAATATTATATATATTATATATATTATACATATAATATTTCATGGAATTTTCTACATTATATATAATATTTCATTCAATATAATTATATATTATATATAATATTTCATATAATTTTCTACATAGATATTCATGTTGATGTAGACACATGTTGCTTGTATATAAAGACATTTTACTTCTTTCTTTCTTTTCTTTTTCTTGTCTTGTTGCACTGGCTAGCATTGCCAGCACAATCTTGAATAGAAGTGCTAGGGTGGACATTTCTGATTTTAGGGGAAAAGCATTAAGTAAAATGTTAGCTGTAGGAGTCTGAAGATTATCATTATCAGGTTAAAGAAGTTTTATTTTATTCTTAGCTTGCTGAAAGATTTTATCAGGAATGTATATTGGATTTTGTCATATAAAGCATTATCATAATTGCTTAAAATGAGTGATAAATGTTAAAACCCTAAAAATAGCCAGAGAAAAAGACACACTGTGTACAGAGGGATAAAGATAACAGTATATTTCCCATCAGAAACAACATAAGCAAGAAGATAGTGGGAAAACATCTTTTAATTACTGAAAGAATAACACTGCCAACTTCACATTCTATACCAAATAAAAATATCTTTCAAAAAGGAAGGCAAAATAAAGACATGCAAAATCTGAAAGAATACAACACCAGCCATCTGGAACTACAAGAAATGCAAAAGTAAAATGATACTAAATAGAAATACATATCAATACCAAGGAGTGAAGAATACAGAAAATGGTAACTATGTGAGTAACTATATGTGTATATAATTTTTTTTTCATTTTATTTAAGTCACTTTAAAGGATAATTCATTGTTTAAAGCAAAAATGTAGTGCTGTGTATATAACGTGTGTAGAAGGAAAATATCTGACAACAATGGAACAAAAGAAGAAATGGACACACACCATTGTAAGGTTCTTATACTATACATGAAGTAGTACAATATCCTTTGAAGGTAGACTGATAAGTTAAAGATGTATCCTATAAATCTAAAAACAATTATTAAAATAATACAACAAAGAATTATAGCTAATAAGTCAATAAAAGAGATAATACAGTATAATAAAAATTAATCAATACAACTAAAATGAGGTATCACCTCACACCAGTCAGAATGACCATCATCAAAATGTCTACAAATAATAAATGCTGGAGACGGTGTAGAGAAAATGGAACCCTTCTACACTGTTGGTGGGAATGGAAATTGGTGCAGCCACTATGGAGAACAGTATGGAGGTTCCTTAAAAAACTAAAAATAGAGCTACCTTATGATCCAGCAATCCCACTCCTGGGCATATATATGGAAAAGATGAAAACTCTAATTTGAAAAGATAAATGCACCTGAATGATCATAGCAGCACTATTTTACAATAGCCAAGACATGGAAGCAACCTAACTGTCCATAGGTAGGTTACTGGATAAAGAGTATATGACATATATATATAGAGAGAGAGATAGATAGATATAGAGATATAGAGATGATATAGATATAGATATATAGATATAGATATATATAGTGGAATACTACTCAGCCATAAAAAAGAATGAAATAATGACATATGCAGCAACATGGATAGAACTAGAGATTATCTTACAAAGTGAAGAAGTAAAGAAGTCAGAAAGAGAAAGACAAATATCACATGATATCACTTATATGTGGAATCTAAAAATATGGTACAAATGAACTTATTTACAAAACAGAAACAGACTCACTGACAGAAAACAAACTTATGGTTACCAAAAGGGATAGGGGGGATATTTTTTTTAATTAGTCAGTACAAAAGAAGATATAAAATGAACAGAGGGGGACAAAAGGAAAAAAATGGAAAAACAGATTTAATCCATTCATATCAATAAGCACATGAATTGAGTGTTCATTCAGCTCAGGACTGTGACTTCTCATTTCCCTCCATGACATCTAGTATGGGTTACAGCCATGGGCTTGTGGAATAATTACTATGTCATTTGGACTTTAGCACAAAAAATTGTCATCCCATTTTACTGAAGAGACTGAAGTGTGAAGTTCAGTAACTCACCCAAGCTCACACAGAAAGCTTTAGCTATTTCTGGCTATAACTCCATCTCCAGATTCCAAGTCTGAGCTGTTTCTATACAGCAAAAATTCCCTGTGGAAAGCAGCAGGAATGCTGG
>NW_006776652.1:472466-487834 GCF_000442215.2 Lipotes vexillifer
GAATGCTGGGGGAAATGGGACAGAGGAGAAAGAAGTACCACAGCTCCAGAAGTGGCAGACTCAAAGTGAGAAGCAATCTCTTTGATCTTCCTTCCTTTGGCCCACCTGCTCCCTGGAGCGGGCCATGCTTCAACCGCATTTGGCCCTCTGGCCTTCTCTCAGTGGGCTCAAGGTACTACATCTGCTCATTCAGGCTCACTATACAAGGGTACGTGATGAGCTGAAATCCCCCAGATCCACTTCCCTAGCTATGCTTCCTGGTACATGGCGAATGAAGAACATCTTCCCAATTTGTCCAGAAATTTCCTCTGGGCTAGCAATGGCTCTCCCTATTCCCCTGGCCCATCACTCAACTGAAAATTCCTTGAAAGTAGAAGCTGCTTAACTGTGCTTTGTACTCTCACAGAGGATTCTCACTCAGGGTCCAGCTCCTGGTTCATGATCCTTGCTGAAAGGCCCTAGCCTTATCCCAAGGCTAATGAGGGTGCTGGTGTTTCTTCTCCCTTCCTTGGTGTATGTGCATGAGCTGCTGTCAGTTATGACTATGGCCACTCTGACTCTAGTAATCAGGCTGTTTTAATCACTCACTGACTTTTCCTTTCCTTTAACCTCCCCCCTCCCTCCAGGGGTGGGGGTGCATCTGGTTTCACGATCTCCCATCTTGAATGGCAATCAGTGTCCCACCAGATGTGACTTCTCATATCCTTGACTTTATCTTAATAAATAATCCAACATATTTAGCAGAAACATTGCATCTTTGTTTAGGGATTAAACCTGGAGATATATTTAAACTGCACTGAGCGCTGGTAATCCTGAAAGGGCTGAAGCAATCCTGGTAGCATGATGGGGCCACAGCAATTAGTGCAGTCACTCAGTTGCAGATGTTATTAAAGTAGCTGTCTGTGCTTAGCACAGAGCAGATAAGGGAAGAGCAGTATGCACGTGGACATGTGTACACAGACTCAGTCCAGTATTCCTGGGTGCATGCAAATACACATGCCTATATACTTGAAATGCATGAACTCATGTAATTATGCTTGCAAGCCTAATGCAAATGCATATGAGCTTGCAACACACTGGCATATATGAAACATGCCTGTTCATACATATGTAAGCATATATGCCCGCTCATGTAATTTTGCAAGTAAATGTAGAGAAGTGTCTATGTGTACATGCAAACATGACCACCTCCCTACACTTCTGGTGGTACAAATACTCAAACAAACAGCTGTTCTGAAGCCATATGGTACAAGGTACAATGCTGAGAACGTGAGTCCCTGGGCTCTAGATGTGCAGTTTGCAAATAGCTCTGGGTCTGCTGTAGATGTTTCTTCCTGCATTTGTGCACAGTAGTCTCTATCTCCCAGGAGTTGTATGAGATCCTTCCTTGGCTGCCTTCTTATGTCAGGAATTACTTGGAAACCCTACTGGAGCCAGATCAATTCAGTATTCATTTGCCTCAGGAGTTAGGACACCTGGTGCTACATGAATTAAAGCATCTCAGCTACCTGCCCACACAGTCTGCTGTGAGGCCACAGCCCCAACCATTGGTGGCCTTGATGTTTCTTTCATTTATTCATTCCTTGTCTCAGCAGGTATTTCTTGGGCTTCTCCTGGGTGTTTTGTGCAATGAGTTGTACAAGATGGAAGGACATATAAGGCATATTTCTGTCTTTCAGGCTCCCGTGGGAGGGGATACAAGGCCTACATACAAAGAATTAATTATGTCACAATAAAAAGCAGTCACATAATGTTACAGTGATGCTAAGATTCCAAATGAGCAGGTGTCAGGGGTCCCCAGGACCATGTTTGGATGTTCACTACAGGGACACACAGGACTCAGCACATAGTTGTACCCATGGCTAGTATTTATGACAATGATGTAGTAAGGATACACAATTGGATCATACGGAAAAGAGGCACATGTGGCTTCTGGAGGAACCCATGTGCAGATTTCCCCAGGCTCTTTCCTTCCCAAGACTGAGTACACAGCACACACTCTTCCCCTAGCAATAAAAATGCAGCAACACATGTGTGACCTTTCTGCCCAAAGAAGCCCATCAGAAACTCAGTGCCCAAGATTATTATGGGGGCTGGTCAAATAGGCACATACATATGCATATGCCTAGCACAGACCAAAGCTCCAGTCTCCTAGAAGGAAAGCACATATTCAGCACAAACAGTCTAGACACAGTAAGACACTCTTAGCATTTTGGAAAAGTAATTTTTGACTGTAGGGACCTGCTTACCATCCAATGGCCAACCTCACAAGCAGGCTTTTCTAAGGACAGCAGCATCAGGCCTGCTCTGTCAATTCTTTTCTGCACAGAACAGTAAGAAAAAGTGAGCACTTCCAGGGAAAGAAACATGAGCGTGAGCTGGGCATCCCAATAGAGCAGAGGGCTCTTGAACTGGGTCTTGAAGGCTGACTGGGATTTGAATAGGCAGAGAGGACTGAGGTGGGGACTTCAACAGCTCAGTCCCAAGGGAGAACGAAAAGGTATCTAGGAGGCTGGGGAATGGAGGGAAGAGGCTTCTTGACCTAGTCAGCCAGCTGGGATATCTTCCATGAGTTGTAAAATCCACTGGGCAATGGGGATTTAGATCGGTCCTGAAAGAGCTATAAACTAAGAAGAGAAATAGACAAACAGCACAGCAATCTCAGTAGCAGGATGGAAGGAGAACTCAGTCTTGTCTGAGGAAGTCCTGATCATCCAGATCTAGCTGGGACCTGAGGACCAGGAAGGAATGTGCCAGCTTAAGGAGGATGAGAAGGAGAATGGTGTCCCAGGATTGCACATGCAGAGCCTCAGAGGAGAAAAAGAACAGGGCGAGTCCCACAATCTCCACCAAATTATTGTCCTTGGCAGGCTAAGGCACTATGGGTAAGCTTTTCCATACTTGTTTTGTTGCCAAAATAAGATCCCAATCATCAGAGCCAGGTTCACATTTAATTATACAGGCCTTACATTGTTTAATGCCCATTGAAATATGTAGCATTTTATAGGGAGGGCACCAGAGTTCATCACAGGTAGGGGACTTTCTCGTGCTTGTCTTTGATGCTTCCTTTCTCTAACTCACATCTAATATATCAGTGAGTCCTCTTATCTCCACACTTCCAAACATATCCCCAAGCAGACTGTTTCTCACCATCTGTGCTACTATCACTGGAGTCCAAGTCACCAGCATCCCTCTCCTTATTTCCGTGCAGCATCCAGAATGTTCTTCTAAAATGTAAATTATATTGTATTTCTCTCCTGCCTAAAAACTCATACACATTCATCATTGCATTTGGTATAAAATCTACCATGTCCTAATGCCCCAGGGATCTGGACCCTTGCCTACCTCTCCACCCTTGGGGCATCACTCTCCATGATATTTGCTGGGCTAAACTCACCCTGGTCTTCTTTCTTGTCCCTGAGACACACCAAGCTCATTCTTGCCTCAGGACCTTTGCACATGCCATTCCCTCTGCCTAGAACTCTCTTTTCCCAGCTCACTAAGCTCCTGGATCCTTCTCCTGATGCAGTCCCTGCTAAGAAGCACCTCTTCAGACAGAACTCACCCAGCTTCTCTAGCTCAAGTTCCCCCAACAATACTACCCCATCTCAATGACTTACTATTTGGTTATTATGTCATTTTCTTTATACGACTACTTACTGCAATTTGTATTTTTTTTCTTAATTGGATTTTGTCTTCTGTCTCCCCTCAATTTCAATGTAAATTCCTGGATGGCAGGAACCCTGCCTAGCTTGCTTATCCAGCACTTTAAAATACGCCTGGCACTGTGCTCAACAAATATTTATGGAATGAATGAATGGTGACTCAACTGGTAAGTGGCTGAATTGGAGCATTTCTGTCTTCCATCTGTGTTGAGGCACAGAACATACAAAGCACTCCAGCAGAGGGATGGGGTATGCCTGGGGAAAGTGTCACAGAGAGGAAACCTGGGCAGCCAGTGGACAGCAGGACAGTGGGCCCTGAGGAGGCCTGCAGCACATCTAGGGGGGCAGAACAGGCATCTGCAGACAGTCCCTCTACAGGCAGTGCGTGGGAACCCAAGGGTGCAAGCTGATCAAAGAGCCTTAAGAAGAAGGAGGTAGGATCTCTGTGGAGTCCAGAAAGGTGGTCATAAGGCTTATCCAGGTTAACAGGACTTTCTTATTGACAGGGGAGGAAGGCAGCAAGGAAGGAGACTGAGGCAGACAGGCAATGTCAGGGGTGGTAACTGGGTACTAGTGGCTAGTCTGGACTTTAGGGTCAGATCTGACTTCCCTGGGAGGACTGGCAAGAGAGGTAGGCCTGATCCTAGAGAAACAGGGCACCCGGCAGAGCAACAGTTCAGAAACCTCGATCTGCATGGGGTGCAGTGGGTGGAATCACAGGCATGAGTGTTTGGGGTGTTTGAGCTGGAGCATGAAGGTGGTGGGTAAAGAGAAAAGGAGGACTTAGCATAAAGCCCAGGTTGGTCTCAGAGGCCAGGGAAGCAGGAACCTGCATGAAGTAGTCATGAGGCCACAACTGTGGCCACTAGGAGGCAGCACAGGGGGGCAGGGAGCCTGGAGACCATCACACCGGGGAGCCAGGCACAAACTTCACTCCTTCACACTTTTGCCAGGGCCAGCCCTAAATGGACTTTTCTGGAACCAGCAAGAACAGAGGCTGGAATGGGGCTTTGGAAGCAGATCTCTTTAGCAGGAGAGAAAGCCATGGCAATGGCCCTTCCCACTGACATATGGCCAGGCGGACCCCATAAAGGCCAGCAGCACAGAAACTGTAGTCGTTTTCACGAGAACTCTGCTCCAACTCTGCTCCAAGTCTGGGAAAGCCTTGATTATGTTCTTCTACATTTTATGGCAAACCATTGGCCTCCAGATCCAGAGGGTTAAACAACGGGGGAAGCAAGGGAGCTCCAGGACCTATGAGTTCAGCCCTTGCCCATGTGCAGTAATTAACAATGGAAGAACCCTGCCCGTTGGAGTCTCTGCGGTCCGGCTGGGCTGGCGTCCACCCTCTCACTGATAGGAACAGCACAGCTCTGTTTGCATGGTTGCGACTCCCCAGCAGATGGTGAATCAGACCTCGATGTCTCTCTGTGTGTTTTGTACATTTTACTTGTTGGTAATGAATTTACAAATCCTTTAAGTACAGAAAACAGAACCTTCCCACGAGCTGAACAGATGGGAGAGAAGGCTTTCTAAAGGTTTTTCAAAGTAGCCTTTTTTTCCCCCTCCCGGTTTAACATCTCTCTCTATGTCTACAAGTGCTTTAATAGCTGGAGGTGAGGGAGAAATTTGCCTTGCCTTTCTTTCCTTGGCTCCCTGGAAAATACTGGACAGGCCTGCTTGCCACAGCCAGGAACCCATGAGCAGGACAGCAACAGATCCTGGCAGGGAACCTTCACCATCCTATGGATACCTCCTGGAGTGTGTGTGGCACAGTTCACAGAAGGAAGAAGGGAAGGAGAACTTCTTGGAAAGCTGACACTGATGGATTTCTCTGGTGGGGCGAGAGCCCCAGGGTTCCTTCTAAGTTGAATTGATTGAATGGTTTATAATTGCAAACCTGTGGTAGATTGCATTTATGGCCCCAATGTTTTACCTTTCCCTTTACCATATCTCTCTACAGTGGGCTCCCGCCTCAGATGGGGGTCTCTTGCCACCCTGCCCCATCAACCATGTGACTTGCTTTGACCAATGGGATGTTAGCCGACTGGAGGCAAGCAAAGGCTTTAAATGTACTTGCCCAATGAAGCTGGTTCTCTTGATCCATGCAAAGGACATGCCTAGGCAAGCTTGCTGGTTCTAGGAGGAAGAGAAACATGGAGCGGAGTCAATCCTTTGCCAGCTAAACAGGAACACAGGCCTAGACAGGTAGATCATGAGCCCACGGTCAAGAGTCTAGAGGACATAACGGTATTTGTTTTTCTCTTTCTGACTTACTTCACTCTGTATGACATACTCTAGGTCCATCCACCTCACTACAAATAACTCAATTTTGTTTCTTTTTATGGCGGAGTAATACTCCATTGTATATATATGCCACATCTTCTTTATCCATTCATCTGTCAAGGGACACTTAGGTTGCTTTCATGTCCTGGCTAGAGCTGCAATGAACATTGTGGTACATGACTCTTTTTGAAGTATGGGTATGCTAACACATATATATGGAATCTAAAAAAAAAATGGTTCTGAAGAACCTATGGGCAGGACAGGAATAAAGACACAGACATAGAGAATGGACTTGAGGACATGGGGAAGGGGACGGGTAAGCTGGGACAAAGCGAGAGAGTGGCATGGACTTAGATACACTACCAAATGTAAAATAGATAGCTAGTGGGAAGCAGCCGCATAGCACAGGGAGATCAGCTCCATGCTTTGTGACCACCTAGAGGGGTGGGATAGGGAGGGTGGGAGGGAGGGAGATGCAAGAGGGAAGGGATATGGGGATATATGTATATGTATAGCTGATTCACTTTGTTATAAAACAGAAAGTAACACACCCTTGTAAAGCAATTATACTCCAATAAAGATGTTTAAAAAAAATGAAAAAAAAAAAGAGTCTAGAGAACAGTCTTCCTTCTACCCTCAGAGTCCCCAGCACAGAGCACTCCACCTAGAAGAAACAATAATTACAGAAATGGCTATGGTTTACCAAATGTATATGAAACGAAAAAGGGTAACCGTTACACTAACCTTACAGAGTTGTTTGGAAGAGTAAGTGAAAGGTAACAAACCTAAAGCATTTAGCACAGTCCTTGGCCCATGGCAAGCACTGAGTAAATGTCAACTAGTGCATTAGCTACATGCATTGACTTTGATCATTAAAACCACCCCAAGTTAAATATTATTATCTCATGTTACAGATAGGGATGTTGAAGCATAGAATAGTTTAGTGACTTGGCCAAAATTACACATCTAGATAAATGAAAGAGCTGGGATCAAAATTCACATACATTCAGCGATGGAAACAATCAAGAGAACAGTACAAAACCAGATGCAGGATAAGTACATGTCCAGAATTAGAACACACAGAAAATGCTGGTAATACCATAAGGGAGAAAACTTAGATTGGTCTGGAGCAGGGTTTCTCAGACTTGGCACCACTAACATTTGAGGCTAGATAATTCTTTGTTTGGGGTAGTCTGTTCTGTACATTTTAGGATGATGTTACCAGCATTCCTGACCTCTAACCACTAGATGCCAATACAGCCTCCTCCCCAAGTGGTTACAACATTGCAAAATGTCCCCTGAGGGGCATAGTCACCCCACATTGAGAGCCACTGGTTTGGAGATCTCAGGGAGGGTTACAAATAGAGGGTTAACTTCAAGATGTCCTGATAAGAGTACACATAGCAATTCCCCGGTGTGAATTTCAAGGACCAATAAACATGTAAAAATTAAAAATAAATTAGGAGAGACCATTCCCGAGCAAAAGACAGTCCTTTCTAAGAAAGCATTACTGGCAATTTTAAACTAATACTCTAAAAATAATATCATATTTTTGAAAGTTTATAACAGGAAATTTATAGAATCCAATTTGGATGTAAACTATATTGTGTGTGTTTACTTCACCAAGTGTATCAACTGCATATCTCTATTAGTACAAGAGGAAATGTGGTCCAAAAGTACGACTTATTCTGGTATTTTTATTTAGCTTTACAACATACTCCCCACATGACGGTTATTTATCTTTTTAACATCTTTATTGGAGTATAATTGCTTTACAATGGTATGTTAGTTTCAGCTTCACAACAAAATGAATCAGTTATATATATACATATGTTCCCATATCTCTTCCCGCTTGCATCTCCCTCCCTCCCACCCTCCCTATCCCACCCCTCCAGGTGGTCACAAAGCACCGAGCTGATCTCCCTGTGCTATGTGGCTGCTTCCCACTAGCTATCTACCTTACGTTTGGTAATGTATATATGTCTATGCCTCTCTCTCGCTTTGTCACAGTTTACCCTTCCCCCTCCCCATATCCTCAAGTCCATTCTCTAGTAAGTCTGTGTCTTTATTTCTGTTTCACCCCTAGGTTCTTCATGACATTTTTTTTCTTAAATTCCATATATGTGTGTTAGCATACAGTATTTATCTCTCTCTTTCTGACTTACTTCACTCTGTATGACAGACTCTAGGTCTATCCACCTCATTACAAATAGTTCAATTTCGTTTCTTTTTATGGCTGAGTAATATTCCATTGTATATATGTGCCACATCTTCTTTATCCATTCATCCGATGATGGACACACAGCAAAGGAAACCATAAACAAGACAAAAGGACAACCCTCAGAATGGGATAAAATATTTGCAAATGAAGCAACTGACAAAGGATTAATCTCCAAAATTTATAAGCAGCTCATGCAGCTTAATAACAAAAAAACAACAACCCAATCCAAAAATGGGCAGAAGACCTAAATAGACATTTCTCCAAAGAAGATATACAGACTGCCAACAAACACATGAAAGAATGCTCAACATCACTAATCATTAGAGAAATGCAAATCAAAACTACAATGAGATATCATCTCACACCAGTCAGAATGGCCATCATCAAAAAATCTAGAAACAATAAATGCTGGAGAGGGTGTGGAGAAAAGGGAACACTCTTGCACTGCTGGTGGGAATGTGAATTGGTACAGCCACTATGGAGAACAGTATGGAGGTTCCTTAAAAAACTACAAATAAAACTACCATATGACAGTTATTGTTATAGTTTTAGCAGAGACAGTGATACTGTTGATATGGACTGGCATCAGCATGAGAACTGGCATTTGTTTAACAGTTGCCTTGTTTGGATACGGTCTTCAGTCTCATTCATCGTCTCATATTTCTAGCTTCCCTTAATGTGGAAAAAAAGACATGTGTTGATTTACAAGATCTAATTTCCCTTTGATAACTGTATTCATTTCCTAAGTCTGCCATAACAAAGTACACAAACTGGATGGCTTAAGATAATAGGAATGTACTCCCTCACAGTTCTGGAAGCTCGAAGCCTGAAATCCAGGAGTCAGCAGGCTGGTTTTTTTCTGAGCATCCTGAGGGAATCTGCCCTATACCTCCTTCTTAGCTTTTGGTGATTGTCTGGAAGATCTTTGGCATTCCTTGGCTTGTAGATGCATCACTTCAATCTCTGTCTCATCACATGTTTTCACTGTTCTCTCCTCTTATAAGGACACATTGTAATCATATGGGATTGAAGACCCACCCTACTCCCCTATAATTTCACTTTAACAAATTACTTCTGCAATGACCCTATTTCCAAATAAGTTTACTTTCTGAGGTACTAGAGGTTAGGATTTCAATACATCTTTTGGACGAAAACAACTCAATCATAATAACCTATCCTGTGAGACCCACTTTTGGATGACATCTACTCCACCCAATCTACCCCCTTTATGAACATTGCACCCTCTGATCCCTAAAGGAATATGGCTAGCAGAGATCACACTCTTCTATAATCCTAGAACCCCATATATTCTACCAACTCTTCCACCAAATTGTAACCACAGGATTTTGCTGCTACCCTGCCATATGCATTGGAGTTGTTTTTTTACAGCATCAGGGGTGTTTTCCACTGACCTATCCATCCCGCCTCCCCAGACCCCCTTGTAAGCACCCATGATTTGCATTTGTAGAATGATGACAAGAGAGGTAGTTTCCATCTGAGGTCATGAAAGAGGTTTTGCTTGGTTGGATGACAAGATGCTATAATAAAATGCAGCCTTTCTTCTGCTATCACAATATGCTGTTGCTATCATGTCCTTCACCTTCAAGAAACCTCATAGCCACTTAAATTAGAAGTTTGCCTCAGTTACCAAGCATGTAAAATTTAGGTTAGTATGCAAAATTTCTAACTGCCCTGAAGTGGGTAAAAGGTAAATGGAGGAGAAAGAAGGGGAAGGGGGGGATTAGAGGAGGTCCCAGGAAGGCAGGCTGGGGCAGGGAGAGGATGAGCCCTGCAAAGAAAGAAATAGCAACACAAGATAAAATCAGTGGGAAATATTTCTCAGGGACTGATATTGAAAAAATGGGACAAGAGAGTCAATGACAGTTGCCTATGTAGGGCATGAACTGGCATAGCGGTGATGGAGCCTAGCCAGCTGGGACATGACTTAGCTCCCATCAACCTGGGCAAGTGCTGAGAGGAAAGACCATGATGAGTATGGTTTATTTCTCAGCTCTAAAATTTGTTATTGTAGAAGGTCAACATGACCCTGTAACCAGGCAGATCCCTGCCAGGGAAATCCTAGTAATAGGAGACCCAACCAGGAAGAGTCAACTTCAGTGCATATTGAGGAAATAGCTATGACTGGGTTGAGCATAATTAGCTTAGCCTCCCTGACCTCATGTGTAAAATGGGGACGTATGAAAACTTCTAAAATTCTCTCCCAAATGTAGGGACCCTGCCTTAGACCCCAGGGATAGAAACAGAGGGGAAATCCCTTTCTAGTGCTTTCTGAAACCTGCTCTCTCTTCTGCTCCTCTTTGATAACCTCCCACCTTGCTGAACCAACTGTGAGTTTCTGGTTAGAGCTCCAGCTTAATAAATGCCTCCATGGCCGGCAATTGATTTTCTAAAAATGTAATATGCATGCAAGCTCAACCCCACAGCAATTGAATTCTTCTCTGCTTAAAAGCAATTGTAAAAGTGTATGTAAAGCTACAATAGTGCTAAAATCCCCATAATGAGGTGATTGTGTTAAGTGAGCATCTGATTTAATAAGTGGCTCAGCGGTGCAGGGCTGCATCATGCCACCTACTAAGGTGACAGCAGGACATGCGCTGGCTCCCAGGTGAGCTGGCAGCCCTGGAGGTACAGCAGCAGGACGGTGACAGTCAGAGTTGCAGGGGGAGAATCTGGGCTCACAAGTGAGGGGACACCCCTTATTCAGGCCCCCTTCCTTCTTTAACCTCTTCCTCCAAAATGGAAATTAAAGCTCAGAGGACAGGGAGAGAGCAAGAGAAAGAAAGGATAAATAAAGAGGGGGCAGACAGGCAGGAGGCTGGAGGGCTGGATGTAGAGTGTATGCAGGCATTCTAGCTGGGCAAGAATGGGCTCCCAGGGAGGGAGTGTAGTGGGAGGAGTCTGAGAGCCAAGCCGTGTGTACAGGACTAACCTCAACTATCTGCACAGCAAATCTCCAAGTCCTCAACTGCAGGACAGGAGATGGGTGCAGAGGGCCGGGATGGGTGTTAGCCATGGGGCTGTTCTCTGAAGGATCTGGGGCTCAGTGCAGGGATCCTTCATCCAGTGGGCTGCCTCTGTCACTCCAGAGCCCTTCAAACCCCCAACATATTTCTCCACTCTGCTTATCATTTTCCAAAATGCCGCCATTAGATTAGTCTTTCCAATACAACTCTTGCATCATATCGGGCTCTCTCCCTCTGTTCTCTTCTTTAAAAAGCAGATATTCCTAAGAGAAGTAACTCTTAATACCCTAGTAGTGAAGGTACTTCTAGGGGAAGGGGGTGTGCGGCCTGGAACAAAGCATGCATCTTTAGATATGGACTCAGCACCCAGCGTGTGCCAGACCCTGAGCAATATGTGTGGGCATGACATACTCTCGCAGAACCCCCAGCTTAACAGTTTAACAAAGAAGAGGGTTGCAGTCCCAGATCCCAAGCACCGAGGGATGCGTGACGAGGTGGGGCAATCGTGGGGAGCAGAGTTAGCTTCACTACTTAGAGGAGGAGGGGCTTCGTGCTGAGTCTTGAAGGAAAGGTAAGATTTGGTGAAGTGAAAGAGGGGGGAAGAAGAACATCTCCAAATGCAAGGAGGCCACATCACGCAAACCTGCTGGAAGCCATGCTCAGAGCTGAGTAGCAGGGCTGGAATTGGCATCTAGAGAAGGGGCAAGAATTATGGTGGGAGAGATTGAGATTTATCAGGACTCAGCCTGGCTTGATGACTGAATTTTCAGGGTGTGAGAAAAGGTGTTCCCCAGTCTAGGATATTTTCCAGGTTCCTCTTTCCTTAGAATTCCTTAGAATCTCAAAACTGCCCCTGCTTTTCAGTCCTGGATCACCTAATGGATCAGAGCCTTGCTCTATTGAGCAGGTTGTCTCCCAGGGTTGGGATAATCACTGAATCCACCTCTGGACAATCCATCCAGAGGTGGCTAGCGACTGCCTAGATATTTTGAGGTTCTGCAGCGAGGAAGATGCTCGAGGTCATGGTGATGGTGATGGGCCGTCATTCTCCTGCCTGGAACACTGAAGGCTGACCAGGAGTTCAACCTGTGTGAGACTAACTATATACTGTAGTGAACTGTGGAGTCACACAGACTGCCCCAGTTCTGCGACACCCAGCTGGTTATTTCAACCTCTGTCCCCATATTTCTTCATCAGTGGAAAAGAGATTCTAACAACCTGGATTTGGGTGTCACTGTGAAGATTAGATGAGATATGCATGTAAAGCCTTCAGCCTAGTGCTCGACACAGAATAAACACTCAAACTAGCTAAAATGATAAGATGTTGTATAAGGACACAGATCTCTCCTAATAAGGGCTTTCCATCTACATGGTGACACAAATAACTGTAACACACAAGAAAATTCACCATGCCGCTAGAGATGGGGACACGTTTTGGACTGGTCTCACAGAGAGATGGCCATTGGGTCACTCACATTTGAAGGATGAGAAAGATTTGACAGACTGATGGGGGAAGAAGGGGTCCATGGAATAATCATGACCTACACACGGCAGCAGGCACTGCCTTAGGCTACTCACATTTCTGGTTTTCCAAGCTGAATTTAGACCCTGGGACCAGCAGCTAAATCTTCCATTTCTTTGTGTCCCTGGTGACCCCCCCCCCACCATGTGCCCTGTACATGAGGTGCTCAGGGAAAAATTGCCCATGATGATGCAACACAGGGCTTGAGAGCCAGGAAGGGAGACCCATGTCCCAGAAATTCCCCTAACAATGTTATCTGGCCTCAAAAACAGGCCACGTTGCTGAGCAGATGGACCTGGGCTGGAACCCTGACTTCACTCATTAGAGGTGTGGCCCTTCATCTATAAACTAGGGATAATAACAGGAGGATGCCATGTGCTAATGCATGCCACGTTCTTAGCACAGAGTCTGGCATGTAGACATGCACAATAAATATTAGAGTAAAACATAAAACAACAAAAAATACAGTAAAAGTAAGTAAAGTCACTTAAAATGTTGATGTGGCTCAGGTCTGCTTTGAGATTGGGGCTAGTAACTTGGGCCTCAGGCTTTTACTGATCTGCCCAGTGTCAGCCCAACTTCTAAGGAGAGGACAGCCCCAGCCCCTTGGGATGTTTTCCTTCCTGCTTTTCTATCAACAGTGGAGGCTGTTGATAGAAAAGACTTTCCCCAAGCACAACTGAAGCAGGGAGGGAGGTGACTAGCAACCTGCCCTAGGGCAGGGCAGGATTTGCCAAGCTTCCTGGTAGAAACCAGCAAAAATAAACCTTTAACCCTCAAAGGCAATTGATTGCTGGGAAAAAAAAAATTACAAACAATTGTCAAAAGTAGGCTGGACTAGTGGCATTATCCCATTTTATCTTCAAGAAGGAAACTGGGGTCTTTAGGAAGCAAGTGACTTTCCCTAATAGCATGTGGCTAGACTGTCTAACTGTTACTCTTGTCTCACTTTGCCTTCCATCTGGTTCCTGAAGTGTCCTAGCAGCAGATGGAGAACACGAGTGCATGTTTGTCATGATCACTGCTGCTATGTGTGGTGAGGGGAGGACACCTGGTAGGGTCTGCCTTGGCCTGGGCAGAGCCTGCTGATGAACACTGTTGACACATCATATGCTCAGTGAGTCCTCAGCCAGTGCTCTCCAGACCCACATTGGCCACCTCTGGGGTGGGTACACTTGGCTCAGAGACAAGAAGATGGGTTTGAGGGACTCTGGCAGTCAACTGGGTTCTGATTCAATTATCCTTACCTTTAAGAGGAAGTTGTTGCTACATCTTTAGCCCAAGGTGATACTGATCATCACTGCTAGACCCCAAGGCTGAATCCTTCTCCAGGAGGGTTTTTGTCAAAGACCTATGTCACTCACCCTCCTTTTTTCCTTCATCTCTCCGTGGCGGTGGGTGGGGGGGGGTGGACCATATAACTGTCATCTAAATGGCGATACTTTTAAGAGTGAAAGGAGGTGCTATTTTGGACAGGATGCCAGGCCAACAGGTATAAAATTGGGGGGCACAATCTAGGCCAGCCAGACATATGGCCCCACAAATAAGTACCCATCATATTTAACCCTGTTTCTTCCCAGCCGTACAATTGAACCCCCCCCCACCTTGATGGCAGAGGCCCTCCTTGTACCCCGGTGCAGTCACAAGACACCTGCTTCCATATGGGGAGTAATCAAAAGAGACAAACTTTCCAGGGAACTGGCCCTTTGCCTAAATGTTCTCTCTTGGGAAAAAAGAACCAAAGAATTCTATTCCAGAGATGTCCTAGAAGGAAAAGTGGGGGAGAATGATGAATCTGAACAGAGCAGGAGTCCCCAAAAGAAAAAACACTCCAATGAATGCCTCTACCCTGCCTTCCAATGGACAGATTCTGCCCATCCTTCAAAATCCAGTGCACATTCCTCCTCCTCTGTGATGTCCGCCTGAATTGCCAGGCACAGGAACCCCATTCTCAGATCTTTGTAGTTCTACTCTTGGGACTTGTAATATGCCTTATCCAGGCATCTAATCACATCCTTGAGTATGCCTTTTAGCATACTAGAAGGACAGAGCAGTCTTATCATTAGATTTTTGTGATATATATACATGTGTGTATATAAAATGTATGTATTATGTAATATATTGATATGTGTGTAAAAATATATATTTGTATTATATATATTCCACTAAGTTTATATATTGTATTATATATATTCCACTGTTTATATACATTCTGTTAAACATATATACATATAAACATGTATGTGTACATTATACATATGTATATACATTTATATATATAAATGAAAAGAAGAATGGAAGTTTAGATGGAGAGATGAGCCTACTGAATATAAATTTATCTCAAAATAATCAAGGGAACTATCCCCAGAGAACAAGAAGTCATTTACCTAGTAATGAGTGATGGAATTTTCACTGTGGAGAGTTTCTAAGTTTGGGAAAGGCTGACGCTTGTGCTTTTCACATCTGGACCTTTGGTGTGTGACCTGACATTGTGAGGATTTACCCAGGTGGTTTCCTGGAAGCATTTGACCTTGAGAGGAAGAGAAACAATCAGAGAGTAAAAACAGCGGTAAGAACAGCTATCGCTGTCCAGTGGGCAGTTTCCTGGAAAGGGTTACTCACTCCTTTACCAGTATGAATTGTGGCCTTGGCAGTTGGGTCATTAGTACCCACTTTTGACGCTCTTTTTT
>NW_006776652.1:487908-489639 GCF_000442215.2 Lipotes vexillifer
CTCTTCTTTACTGCTTTCTGTTGGGCTTCAGCCCCTTTGCCAATCAACTGCTTAGAGACAGAAGACTGGACACAGAGATCTACTAACATCCCGTTTCAGATTTCTAAGATTCTGAGGATCATTTTTGAGAGATCTCCTGTTTATTTAGACAGAGATGGGTCTTTGGTTTTCAAGCCTCCTGCTTCCAGCCTCCATAGATAATAAAGAATGCCTATGCTTGCATTCCCGTCTTAAAAGTTTTCTTCCACAATTAAGTTACTAATTAGAAATTATTTATACCCAGAAACATATGCACATGTACTGCTGCTCAGCATGTTGTTTTCACGAACACCCCGATGCACCTGCTGCTCTTTAAATGTCCCCAACACTCTAGCTCTGTGCACTGATTTCGACAAGCACCCTGCCCCTTGAATCCCTATCTGAACAGCTCTCATAATCAGTGTATGCCAGAGACCGGTTACTTCAGCTCCATCCATCTTCCCAGTGGTGGTTTGTCACTGGTCAGTATGTGCTGGAGAAAGTCATGATTGAGATAACTTCCTCCACTCCTCCAGTGAGGGTAGAGCTGGGTCAGTGAATACCAAAGATTAGAGATCTCTGTGAACAGTGTGAGGTGCCTCAGGAAGACACAGAGACCCCAAGATGGCAGCCTCAGCATAATAATCCAATAGAGTTTTTTTTAATCTACTTGGTGATCTCCATGAGTCCAGTGGCTAGTAGGGAGGTCACAAATGTTGACACCTGTAGCATCTCAACTCTTGTCTTTTTGGTGTGACTTATTCTCATTTAAAAGAGCAGTTTTCATCAGCTGTAAAACAAAAGCCAAGGAGGTGTGTCCAGAGCTTAGAGGAAAGGGAAAAGTCTGACAGAGAATGTTGGAACAATTCAATCCACTGTTGCCCATCTAATTCACAAATTGGAATCACCTGCTCAGGGTGTGCCTGGCTCACTCCATCCCTCTCTCTGCAGCCTGATTAAGGATGCCAGGCAACTGACTAGAGCTCCCAGATATACATAAAGTAAACTCCCTGATCTGCAAGCCGATTCACACAACAGCTTGCCTAATAAAGCATGAGGTGAAGCTGCCAGGCACATCTGTTTTTATCACAGATCTTCAGCATATCCTAGGAAAACAGGACAGCTAGAGGCAAGGCTAGCCCTAAATGAACTTATCACATTTCTGCGAATGGGCTCAATGTTTAAGATGTGACCCCAGTCACTCAGACCGTACTGCAAGTAGAGCTGGGTTCAGATGTAGAATTAATTATAAAATTGTCTAATTCATTTCTTGAACAAACTTTTACTGAGTGTCTACTCTGTGTCTAGCATTGGGTTAGGCACTGAGGATGTTCACCTAGGGGAGTAAAAGGAAGTCATACAGAGAGTAACTACCACACAGTGTGATAGGCACTATAACAGAGGTTATTTGCCAATTGCTGGTAAGAATAGAGTGAGGACATGACCATCTCAGTGAGGAGAGAAAGGATAAAGAATCAGAAAAGTCTCCACAGTGGAGCAGTCTGGAGGATAGAATTCGGGAAACCATTATGAAATCTGAGAGGAAACCCTAGCTTGAGATACATTACACCTTCTCTATATATTTCTAGTATATAGCTATCTGTTGGGTGTGGTGACAACTCACTTTTTTTTTTTTTTTTTTTTTTTTTGTATGCGGGCCTCTCACTGTTGTGGCCTCTCCCTTTGCGGAGCACAGGCTCCGGACGTGCAGGC
>NW_006776652.1:489834-493594 GCF_000442215.2 Lipotes vexillifer
GTCCCCTGCATCGGCAGGCGGACTCTCAACCACTGCGCCACCAGGGAAGCCCGACAACTCACTTTTATTTCCCAGTCACCAACTGAGTCTGGAGCAGTCTTATACCCATACCCATAGTGTTATTTGCTAATGTTCAGACTCTCCCCCCATCCCTACCCAAGCCCCTTGAGTGCTTTAGAAACACTATTTGCTTTAGTCACTGAATGGATACAGAACCTAGTCTTGGGGATGAGGCCTTTTCAGCATCCCATGCCCTTCTCCAGAATGCTTCAGTCTGGAAACCATCGCCAGTTTCATGAAAATCTTCTGACTTCTAATTGTCATGTTTTCCTAAATGAATAGTCTCTTAATACTATCCATATCTTTTCAGGTCAGGGACACCTAACAATAAGTGGTAAAGCACCTTGTATAATGTCTGGCATGTAATAGGGGCTCAATTGCTATCGTTAAAATTATCTATTATAATCATGTGCTCACTATCTATAGGTAAGAGAGGGTTTCATTCCCCTTGAAGTTGTCATCTTCTGTCTTCAGCATGTACTACCCACAACACACAAATTATAATATTTACACATAGGACTGTCCAGACATTAGAGCATATACAATTACATTCAATTCACTATGCCAAGCCACAGATAGAAAACCTGGTCCTATCTCTGTCTGGGAACTCACAGGCAAAATGCTACTTGAATTCAGGACAACATTCTGTGCATTTCCCCTGATGGAGTGAGAAGATGAATCTGCCAAGGAAGGAAATGCCTCCCCACTCAAAAAATTCAGAGTGAAATCCAGCTGTGTTTTCCAGAAGGTCCCAGTATATTCTAAGAACAAGAGAATTCTCTGACATTTCACATTTCTCTTCCCTTGGTAGTTACAGAATGGAAGCTCCTTGATACAGATATACTTAGTCATCTTGGAGTTACTGGTCAACAATGGGGAGAGAAAAAGAGCCTACGAGTAGGATCTCTCATACTCATACCTGGAGGTGGGTTTGAGAGACTGGACAACTAGCCCAAGGCCATAAAGGACCAGGTGAGAACTTAGACTGGACATGGGGGTTAGTAGCTGTCAAAGAGTTAGTCTGAGTGATAAGTGGTGATACTCCCTTAATATTCTATTCCCTGACCATCTACAGAATGAGAATGAGGAAACTTGAAGGCAGATGAGGATTTTCCTGAAATGGCAAAAAAAGCCACTGACCCTAACCCTTAGTCCTTAACCTGATGGGACTCCCAAAAAACTTGCCCAGAGTAGTATTACTGATCTACCCCATGTCCTTCAGTTTATAATCATAGAGTACATGATTCCCCAAAAGCCCATATTCTAATTTTCTTCTTTTTGCACAAAACATATCCTAATTAAGCATGTTAAAAATATTCCAAAAGGTTACTTTTATAAAAAACTGGTACAGAGGAAATGAAAATAATTATATAATTTTGCTCAATTATATGTATTTCAAAATCTGAAAAAAATAGCTAATTTTCTAGGAAAATGTAAATTACCAAAGTAGACCAGAGTAGAGATGCACAACTTGAACAGATCAATTACCAAAAGAAAAATTTGATTAAAACATATATACATATTCAAGGAAAAAATCTAAAAAGTTTCACTGACTAATTCTGTGTAACATTCAAATAATATATGCTTCCAGTACTATTTTAAACTTCTCCAGAGCACAGAAACAAAAGACCACTTCCAAATTATTTTTATAAAGTTGGAATAGCATTGATAATAAAATTTTGACACATCATGAAATAAACATGTAGACCAATTTCACCTGATGAATATCAGTGAATATCAGTTCATGAATCCTGAATGAAATATTAGCATAAAGAATCAGACAAAAGATGAAAAGAATAATTAACCATGACTAAGTGTGTTTATTCTAAGAATGCAAGGGTAGTTTGACTGTTAATATAATTGGCCATATTATTAAATCAAAGGATAATCTCCAGAAATGCTGAAAGGGTTTCAGATAAATTCACCATCCTTTCTTGACTTAAAAAAAGTGTTTGTTTTACATCTGGCTGCCCCCTCCCCCACAAAAAAAAAAAGTTTTATACAGACACACTTCCTCATTAAGGTAAAACTTCATATATCTCAAAACAAAAGTTTCATGCTTAATGGAAAACCATACTGGAAGGATTTCTATTAATGTCAGGAACAAAATAATGATGTTAGTATTGCTACTATCATTTAATATTGTTTTAAGTTGTTATTAAATTCAACATAAAATAAGAGTACAACTAGAAAAGAAAGAGATTTTTCATTATTTTGGATTATATAATTGAATAGCAAAGTTCTAGAACATCAGCTGAAAATCTCTCATAAAATAATTCAATGAGGTGTCTCAGGGGAAAGCAAAAAATATATAATCTTTCATACAATTGGAAGCTATAAAGGGTGGAGAGATCTTATTTATAATAGGCACTCAAAAAATGTATCTAGTAATAACTTTAACAAATGTATAAAATTTACATGAAGAAGAAGGAGGAAAAAAACCTTTAACAAAAATTATGAACCAAAAAGAGACAAGAACAAATGGAAAGACCTGTTCTCTCTTAGGAAGACTCAGTCAGATGAAGATATCAAGTCTGTTTAAATTATTCTGTAACGTTAAAATTTCCCCACCAAATACACAAAATTTTAGACAAGCTAAAGTTTACAAACAAGATAAACTTAAAAGATTAACAAGAAAAAGTAGGAAAACTCTAAAAAACCCACAGGGGAATATGAGGGGACTAACTTCATCAGATACTAAAACATATTACAAGGCTACAGTAATTAACACAGTATGGTAGTGAGTCAAGAGTAAGTATACCAATGAAATGGAGTGGAGAATCCAGAAATACAACCAAATACTACATAAAAATGTAGTATATAAAAATTTACTACATAAAAATGTAGCATATACAAATTTACTACATAAAAATGTAGTAGGTGATAAATATGGTCTTGCATATTAGTTGGAAAAAGATAGGCTCTTCAATAAACTGTGCTGATAAGATAGCTATCCAATAAAAGCTTGAAATTAGAGTGCCTACCTTCTACTGTACAGATTAATCAACTCCTTAAATATATAACATGGGAACACCAATGTACTAGAAGAAAACACAAGAGTGTTTTTGTTTTAATAATCTTAATTTTGAGAATCTATTTTTAAAAGATTTAACTAACGCTATAATTTATCAAGATAAATTTTGCTACATAAATTTCAATTTTTTCTCAGTGACAAAAACGCCATACAAATCCAAATAAAATGAAAACCACAAAATATTTTTAGTATTTATCCTAACAAATATATAGAGACCTCTTACAAGTCAGTAAGAAAAAGACCAAAAATTCAATTTATCAATGGACAAAAGTCATGAGCAATCAATTCACAGAAAAAAATTACAAATGTCTTCTAAACATTTAAAAAGATGTCAGCCTCACATGTCAGTAGGATAGAATCTCAATAATACATCCTATTTTACATATTATATTGCTGATAAATAGAACATTTAATAACACTATTTGGCAGGACTATAAGAAACCAAGTATTTTCACTCATTGTAAGTCATTGTGTAACTTGGTACAACATTTTGAGGGGCAGTTTCATAGTATCTATTGGAGTCAAAATGTATATATCCTTTGAACCAATGATTTCTTTACTAAGACTTTTCTGCAGAGTAACTTGCTCATGTAAAATCCACGTGTATGTAGGGGTTATTCATTACAGCATCTTTTGCAATAGGGAAAGAAATCTAAATGTTCAACA
>NW_006776652.1:493770-510888 GCF_000442215.2 Lipotes vexillifer
AGGGAAAGAAATCTAAATGTTCATCAAAAGGGAACTGGTTAAATAAATTATTGATATATATTACAATGGAAGATTATGCAACCATTAAAAAGAATAAGGCAGCTTTATAGACAGTCATATGAAAAATAAACTCACGGTACAGTTTTAGCTTTAAAAAGCAAGGTACAGAGCAAGATGATTAATGTACTACCCACTTATTTACAAAAAAATGAACAAAGAACAAATGTTCATAAGTTCTTGCATATGCACAAAGTTGCTCTAAGAGATACAAGAAATGCAAAAGAGGTTCCTATCAGAGAGAGGAATGGGGCAGTGGGGAGACAGGGTGCACAAAAGACTCACTATCTCCCACTTATAGTGTTCTACTTTTTGAATGTCCTACTACATACATGTATCCTTTATTCAAAGTACTAAATGCCCATAGATTCCCTATACCCAGACAGGCGCTCATTTGGGTGACACTCATCTGTGTCATCTGTGCCATAATCAGCCTTGTGGTTCTATGGCTCCTCTTCATGGACCCCACTCCAAACAGAGCCCTCTATTCACTGCTTCTTCCACATCTTGTCTCTTCCCCATCCTGCATCTTCTCTGGTGTTTTCATCCTTGACCTCAAACATCTATCCTCCCACCCACACACCTTCAAATCCTGCCAAGGCTTCAACACCAGATACAGTCACACCACCTCCCTGGGGCTCTTCCTCTCCACACCCCAAGATCCCTCCTTCCTCTGAACACATAGTCCCTTCCTGGCATATTTCCTGCTGCCAATTACACTGTCCTGACTTCAACATAGTGCCCTGAGAGCACAGATATGTCCTACTCATCTCTGTTACTCCAGTGCCTTAAAGGCAGTAGGTGCTCAACCAAAGAGAGAAGATTGATGACTTGCTCCTACTGCCCTCCACTGATCATCTCACTCAGCCAGCAGTTCCGGGGATCTGGTATGATTCAGACACTACAGGGACCAAAAAACCCACTTTTACATACTTGACCAGTGGGCTGGCTGGCGGGGCTCCAGTGCCTTCAAGCCTGCCCCTTCCTCTGACTCCAAAGATCTTTTCCAGGGCCCATCTCACCTGTCCTCCTTCAGCCAGGAATCCCATGCTCTGTATCCCATAAGAGTTGGAAATCACTCTTTCTGCTGAATTTACTGTGTATCCCAGATACACCACTTTCAGCCTCCAGGACTTAAGGGAATTCAGAAGAGAGATGGGGGAAAACAATTCATGCCCAGCAGTATAATCAGATCTGACAGGTTAGTTTAAACAACAAAATGCAATTCCGACTGGATCAGAGAGTGTGAAGATGGGCAGGGTTAGGAGGATGGGGACCCAGGCCTGGCAGTCTTGTTGGGTGGGGTGTCTTTTCCATCCTTAATCACTGCACCACCAAACAGACCTACAAAAAAATGGCAAGAGTTAGATGACAGAGAGGATGAGAAAATGTCAGTGAAATAACAGTGGGAAAAGGTTGGGCTTTATGATGGGGAGAGAACTTCACTTGTTCATGCAGCTAGTGTCTAGGGAGACTGGGGGTCTGAAGAGGAGCTCTATGTCCTCTCCTCTTCCGAGGGCTCAATTATTCATTTTGGGGGTGACTTCTTTTTCCTTTTCTTCATGCCCCTCTTATGATCTCTTTTGGTGCAATGTTGCTGTTAACAAAATTACAGCATTTTTGAGACAAAGTGTGTGAAATCCCTCTGGCAGAAAGGAGGGCTTTGAAGAAGAGGCAAGTGATCAGAATAAAGAGAGGGACCCAGGAATGAAGGGCTGGTGGGAAGCAGGGTGGAGGGAGGAAGGTGGTCTGGGCTAGGAGGGCAGCTTTGATTTCTCTGCACAGGATTTTACCTTTTGTGGTTTCTTTATTTCATTGTTGGGATGAGGGGAGTCCTCTGCCAGGGTGTGGAGTGAAGTGGTTGAGGAAGGGAGGTGAGGCTGCAAGTCTTTAAAATGATAGACTAGATTCCAGCGACTCTCCCTGCTCCTTCTCCAAAGGGCATCCTCTAGAGTCACTGGTAAGGGTCTGGCAGGGAGACAGGCCTCTTCCCATCCACCTTCTCCAAACACACACACACTCACCCATTCACACCCACACTCACACTCATGCACACATAGCCATACACTCACAAACATTCCCACACATGCACACACTCATACGGCATCTCCACATACACACACACACACACACACACACACACACACACACAGGGAGTCAGACCTGACAAGTTGTTTGTGCAAACTTGATCGAAGGCAGCTTCTGTGATATTCCTTCCCTGGAACCTATGATACGTCCTTCCTCCAAAGACCCCCCCTAGCACCAGGGCCAACCCGCCCGTTTCCTGCAAGCCCTAAGCCTCTGATTTAGGTTAAGTTTCTCTCCACTGCCCTTGCTCTAGAACTTCTCTCCTCTCCTCTCCTCTCCTCATAGCACCTGCCCTCAGCTGCCTAAACTAATCCCCTTAAGCCAAGGCAATTATGATTAATAACAGCTTCTTATGCAGTGGATCTCAGTGAGATCTGAACTTGAGTGTGATCCAGGCTCATGGCCCAAGTTGCAGTGGTGATGGGGGACTTCCAGGCCTCAGCAGCAGGGTGGTGCAGAAGTTCCAGGGAGAAGCGGATGTGGGCGAGTCTCTCCCTTTCAAATCATACCAAGTATCCCATGGAACATGAGCTTGGCCTCTGAGGGGGCAACTCCACTAGTCATCCCTTTAGAGTGTTCAGACTCCTGGAAGAGGGAGCCATCAGCCCTAAGAGGGTGGACCCATCCATGCTGGGTCCATCAGAGGAGAATCCCTGGGTGTCCTCAGAAGGCCTCCTATCTCCAGAGACTCCAGACATCAGAAAGGCATTCCCTCCACCCCCTGACCTTCCATAGAATAAGTGTTTCTTAAGATGATGTTTCAGGGCAAAGTCAGACACACAGACTAATTGGGATCTTCCCCCAAGTCAAGGACTACTTTGGATAGGTCACATATTTGCTCAGAAAATAGGACTTGAGTGACATGAAAAGTACTATTCCACCCTTGCTGGACCCTTCAGCCCAATCCAAACTTCAATCGACAGGCTCATTTCCCATTGCTGAAGGTTTTGGGGGCAGTGCATAATGTCCGTGGCTTGTCAAGTTCCAGGTCCCTCATCCTGCCTCCACAGCCTATGAACATCACACTTCCTCTTTCCTCCCCTACCTTAGTAGGAGGACTCAGGCTGTCTCCAGGGTGAGAATTAGAGCAGAGTGAATCAAGACACAGCTTCATCCAGCCCCATCACTTACTAGTTCTCGGCAGATTACTCAATTGCTCCAACTCTTGGTTTTGTTTATAGGTAAGTGGAGTTTGTGACTCTCAAACTTATAACTCCAGCACAGACACCTCTCTCCCTGAAAACAGTAAATCAAGCAAAGCACTGCTTAATGTCTCTACTTGGATATATAATAGGGATCTCAAAACCAGAAGGTCAAAAGCTAAACGTCTTGTCTTCCTCCCCAAACCAGCTCCACTTGTCTCCTCATCTTGGTGAATATCAACTCCATCCCTCCACTTGCTCAAGCCAGAACTCTCAGAATTGTCTTTTGCACCCTATAATCCAATCTTCCAGGTGTACCTTCAAAATATCCAGAAACAACACTTCTCCCTACCTGAATCTCCACCACCTTGCTCCAAGCCACCATCATCTCCTGCATTAACACCCCTCTGGTCTCCAAGCTTCCTAAGCTCCCCATGATATGGCCACAGGAAAGTAGTGGAGCGAGCTTATTAAAATTCAGTTGTTTATATCACTCAAATCCTATGAAGAGTCTCAATGTCACTCAGAGTAAAAGCCAAAACCTTCACAATGGCCAACAAGTCCTCATAGCCCCTGCTGCCTCCCCATCCCCACTCAGACCTGATCCTTTACTGCTTTCCCCCTGGTCCTTGCTACCCCAATCACACCAGGTTTCTTGCTGTTCCTGGAACTTACCAGGCACTCTCCAGCCTCAAGGTCTTTGAACTTGCTGTACCTTCTCCCTGGAAATCTTTTCCTCCAGATAGACGCATGGCAAACACAGGCCCCATCTGCTTCATGAATTTGCTCAAGTGTCACCTTCTCAGCCAGACCCTTCCTAAAGCCCAGACCCTGGCACCCTCCTCTGTCTTCTCAACTTTGTCTCTGCCCATGGTCCCATTACCATTTAACATATTTTTAAACTTATTTATTTGTTCATTGTCTCTCATTACTTGATCTCCTTGAGGGTATCAATTTTGGCTTGTGGTGTTTACCTATGTATCCCCAAAGCTTAGAATAATGTCTTTTATATGGTAGTGCCCAATAAACCTTCGTTGAATGAATGAATAAATTAGTGGTGTTTATTAAGCATTTACTAGGTATCAGGCACTTTGTAAGCACTTTGTGTGAATTAACTCTTCTGGTCTTCACGCTGACTCTGTGAGGTAAGCATTTTTCGTAATCCCTGTGATATGAGTGGGAGCTTGCTGTAATTTGCTAGGAAGAAGAAATGAGATGATGCATACAAAGGAAAAGCTCATAGTAAATAACCAATAAATAGCGACAATGACTAATATTATCAAAAGCAACCAGGCAATCTATACTCACTGAGCACTTCCCCCACAGCCAGCCCTACGCTGGGCACGAGAGAGCTGATGGCTGGGCTGGAGGGAGAAGGAAAGTCCTCACTGAAAAGGGCCACAGAATTAGCCTCTAAGTGAGAAGCACAGTCCACCTGCCTCAGGTGCTCTGCACTGAGCTGGGTGAGGGTCTAGGCTAAATCCCCAATGTGAGGGGCAAACCCACTGGCTGCGACGCAGTGGGCACAGAGGAGTCCCTTTCAAGCACTGGAAACAGAGAGGGAGAACTGTGTTTCTGTTGTGTGCCTGGCCCACCTGCCTCACCCGACTCCCACCACTCAACTGTCCCTCTTTATGTGATCCCAGAGGATAAGCACACCCCCTCTCTTGTCCTCTGGTTCCTCATCTGTAAAAATGGGGTTTGCACTACAGCCTTCTAACATTTTCCTTAAGCTCTGAAATGCTGTCTTTCTGCTTCCTCTGGTCAGAGGTATCAGAATATGCAAAACAGCGCAAGTGGCAGTCTGCCCAGTGGGCAAGATTAGAGAGAGGCTGAGGACACGCACTGGGACTGTGCTGGCGGGGGTAAGCTGGCACTTCCCAGGGGCACCCACAGGCAGGCAGGCCAGTTTAGACCTGGAGCCCCCCCAAAGTGCTGACTCCTGAGAGCCTGGTCTTGCTCATTCTCTATGCGTTGAACTTCAAACACCGGAGAGGCACTCAGGCAGCAAGATGGGGGGATTAGGCCATTATAGTCTCCCTCACTCCTTTTCCCCTTCATCTCCTTTAAGACAGGATTATGGGCTGCACCTATTAATTCTTGTCTGTAAGCAACAAGCTAACCTTGTTTCTTTGTGGAGTTTTGTTGATTTACTTAATTTTGGCTGAGTTGGGTCTTCGTTGCTGCACGCAGTCTTTCTCTAGCTGCGGCAAGCAGGGGCTACTCTTCATTGCGGGTGTGCAGGCTTCTCATTGTGGTGGCTTCTCTTGTTGAGGCTTTAGAAGCACGGGCTTCAGTAGTTGTGGCATGTGGGCTTCAGTGGTTGTGGCTCGTGGGCTCTAGAGCCCATGCTCAGTAGTTGTGTCGTGCGGGCTTAATTGCTCCGCGGCATGTGGGATCTTCCGGGACCAGGGCTCATATCCGTGTCCCCTGAATTGGCAGGAGGATTCTTAACCACTGCACCACCAGGGAAGTCCTGTTTGTGGAGTTTTATATTCTGCTTCTCCCCTCTTCTGCTGCAGTGGAAGCCGTTTCTTTCCCCAAGAAGAGCCTGGATGAAGGCGAGTGCTCTAAGTGAGCTGGCTGAGGAGTCAGCGTATGATTCCCCAGGCCTTCTCCCCAAGGGCAGTAATACATGGAAAAACAGGTGAAGGAGGGCATGCCTGGTACTTAGGACCCTCCTAGGGGGAGACACCTGTAAATCCTCCTCCCAGTCTGCCCCCCAAGGACAAGCAAAGCACTCAAAATAAAACTCTGCCCAGGGAACTAATGTATACACTCATCTGCTTTTGGCTAAGGGCCTCCCAGTTCCAGGCACCGTGTGAGGCCCTGGGTGCAGAGATAAACAGCACAGCCTGGCAGGGGAGCAGACAAAGGAAAAAGGACAGTGTAGTCCGTGCTGTAAGTGCTCTGATTGTGGAGAGCTCAGGGGCCATCAGAGTCTGCTGGGAGAGACAAGGAAGGCTCACTACTGAAAGCGTTGCCTGAGTGGACTTCTGAAAGTTAAGTGAATTATGGGAGGTAGAGAAAAGCAGAGGGAATAAAATATACACAGGTTAGTGGTTAGGAGACTTAACATCACAAGGCAAACAGACTTACAGGCATAGAAAACAATCCTATGGTTACCAAAGGAGGAGGGGAGGGATAAATTAGTAGTTTTGGATTAACAGATACGCTCTACTATATATAAAATAGATAAAAAGGACTTACTGTATAACATTGGGAACTATATTTAATATCATGTAATAACCTATAATGGAAAAGGATCTGAAAAAGAATGCATATATATATATATATATATATATATGTATAACAGAATCACTTTGCTGTACACTTGAAACTAACACAACATTGTAAATCAACTAGACTTCAATTAAAAAAAAAAATACAAGGAAAATTTCTCCAATCACATGGATGTCCACATGGCTGAAAAGAATGGGGAAACATATGGGGAAGAAGCAGAAATGATTAAAGAGAGAAGGGAACACTATATATCATGCCAAGGAGTTTGGATGTTCTCCCAAAGCGACGGGTAAGCCACTAAAAGATATTAGGAAAGGACTGACATGACCAGATTTGTGTTTTAAAAAGATGACTCGTGTTGCAGTGGGGAGAAGAGATGGGATTGTGGTTGGGCAGTTGTGCAGGACTGAAGACCAGAGGGAAATCCATGAGGAGAACATTCCAGCAATCATCCAGGGCACACGACTGGAAGCTGAGCTAGCCAGTGGGTACGGGACAAACCAGAGCCATATTTAGAAGGTGGCATCAGCAGAACTTGGAAACTGACTCAATGATGGATAGGGGTGAGAGGAAGGAAGGAGGGAACTGAAAGAAGAAGAAAGGGAGGGTGGAAGATTCTAGATCACTCATTTTGGCGACTGGGTGGATGGTAGTGACATTTGCTAAATGAAAATGTCCAGCACAAGGACCAGATGTGCAGGGAAGACGACAAGCCCACTTGCAGAGAGGTTGGGTCAGAGGTGCTCACGAGCCACATAGAAGAAGCAGAGAAAGCAGTGCGGTGGGTCACAGGAGAGAGGCTGGGTTGAGACAAATGCACAACACAGTGGTCAGTTACAGAGGCCACCCACGGCCCTGGGAGTGGATGCAAATTTCCCTTGTGATTTTCACAGGCTGGAAAGAGAGGCAGATGAGGATTTAACTCCAGGAGATTCAGCTATGAGATGGAAAGGAGCCCCACACAGGAGACGCAAACATCCCTGGGTGCAAGAAGGGAAGTCCACCCAGAGCTTTAAGGGATGCCTCTGTGCTGGCTACTCTGCTTGCAGAAGCTCTGACAGAGGGAGAAGCTCATCAGGTGTGTCCTTCCGGGGCCCTGGCTTCTGCAGCCATCATCCTCCTGATAACAGAGACTCTGCAAGCTCAGCACTATCCCAGGGTCCAGGACCAACCATAATAAAGGCCACTTTAGACAGAGCATCCATTCTCTCTCACTGCTGGGAGGAGGCAGAGTTCCAGTGCTGAGAGACAAGCCCTTCCTCATATCTGACAGCATCCCCACCATGCCCCAAACCTGCTCATCAATGCCTGCATCTGGCTCCTGCATCAATCGTTGGGCCGAGTTACTGTTCTGATAGGCTGCCTTGTCTCTCCACGTTCTGAGGAGTCCAATTAACCTTGTACCTCACCTAATCCTGGCTCTGAGGTCCAGGTCTGAGCTCCTATCCAGTGGCTAGAGACCCATACCCTACAAGCAACTCAGGAGGGTGTCTGAGGCTATCTGCCTGCAGGTTAGGTATCTGGACTTCATCGTTCCTGGAAGTGTGTTCCTAAGTTTCGTCTTTTGGTGAGGATGCTCCAGGGAAGCCTACTTGCTTGGCCAATAACTAGACGCAAACGTGTCAATGAATACTGAGCTTGTCAACCAACTGAGCCAGTGAGGTTGAACCCCGTTCCTCCTCAGAAGTAATCTTGGAGCCCTATGTCAGGCCTCTTTTTCCCTGCGCCCATTATAACTGACCTGTGTCTTCTCCAGCACAGGCCCCCCAAACCCTGGATAAGATAGTGTGCATCCATCTCCCTTTCATGCATCTCTCCATCTATTGCTAGACAGTTCCCATAGCGCTGCCTGAGTACACAGCAGTCACTTAATAATGATTCTTTGACGGCAGTGATGCATATAGTGATCATGCTGATGGACAAGATCAGTTGGAGACAAAACTCCCCTTCCCCAAGCTTTTTTCTTCCTTGATTCCCTCCCTCTCCCACCCTCTTAAAAATAGCAAAAAATCCTATTATCTCTTCTCCCTTTCTCTATCAAATCTGTTCTTAGAGCCTTTATTGTTGTTAAATTGCAAGACTGCCAACAGCCTGAAATGCTCTCCACTCCAGGAACGTGGCTGTTTAAATGGGGATCCAGGGCTGCTTTGCCCTTGAGAAAGTTGTTGTCTAGCTGGAAGGAGGGGCTTAAGGTCTCCCAGGTGGTCCACTGAAGAGCTGTGCTTATTTCTAAAGTCTGTGCTTTCAGCTACCTTGTAAAGGACCTTTCAAGAGAAGGAAAGCAAAACAACCATGTATTAATCACCTCCTGTGTGTACCCGGCCCTGCGCAGGATTTCAACTCAGGCATGTATCTCAGCTCATCTTCACCGAGGGTGTTGGGTGGCTACTCTAGAGGTTGGCAAAATGCTTCTCCCTTTGGTCCTCAGTTTTCTCATTCGAATATTGGAGCTTTGGACTAAATGGCCTCTGAGAATATTCCAGCTCCTTTTCTGGCCCCAGAATAATGCAGGAGACTTTGGGAAGCCACTTCAGCTGGAGGAGGACCAGATGAGGGGTGCAGTATGGATGTACCCTGAGGGACTTTCTCAGGCTGCCTGCTCAAGGTGTAGGGTTGGGGGTGAGGGAAAAGGCAAAACTGAGTGGGCTTGGGAGGATGACAGTAAGCCAAATTTCAGAGAAAGATGGAGAGCATTTCTTCTGAGGCTAGTCCCCAGCGGTCTGGGAGTGCAGGAAGTCCTTCTGTGCCTCTTCCCATGAGAAAACGTGTTTGCTGCCATATCTCTTTCAAGAAGGCACAGGCACCTGCATTCAGGAAACCACAGATTTTGGTTTTATTTAGGTTCCCAAGAGGAGGCAGGATGATCCACTCCACTGGTTTTCAAGCTGTTTCTTTCTTTGAGCAATGGGACCCTTTAAACTCTGACATGGGGGAGGGGGCTGCTGTGTGTGAACACTGTGTAGCAAGCAGGCCAGGCGGCTTGGTCCTCCCTACCCCACACCCACTTCCTCCCAAGCCGGGCTCTGAGAGAGCACTGAGGATTCCCCAGAGCTTGGACAAGTACTCTTTGAAAGCGATAGAGCAGCTAGTGATAGATAACTCACAGCCAACCACAAAACACAATCTCACACTTCAACTCGTTTAAACCAGCAGAAATGTTACAACCTTGCTTAGCAAGAAATCTATCAACTCCACAACCTCACAAGGACCAGGGTGTTTTGTCTTTGATGCTGTGCCACATCCAGGATGTTCAAGGCGTGGACGTTTGCTTTAGCTGCCTCCCCTCATAGTCATGAGAGGGCTGCCATGTCTCCAAGTGTCACTTATAGAGGCAGAACTGGAGCTGCATATTCTTACCATCTTTTTAAAAATTAGGGAACTTTCCCAAGGGGTTCTCTCCTCAACCCACCCACCTTTCATGGGCTGGGAATGCTTCACACATGGGTGCTGGACATCTTCAAAACCCATCGTGAGGGGTTGAGGCTGTTCTCCCTTGAACTCTATGACTAAGTGGAGAACACAATGTAGATTCTACCAGGACTGGGGAGATGAGGCCATTGCATAGCTGACCAGCAAAGAAAACTGAAGAGGAACAAGCCTACCTCATCCCAGGACAGGAGATTTAGGATGCACCAGTCTCTGCTATAATTGGTGTTTATCTGCCTGGGACCTCCACCAGCCACTTCCCTTTTGCTTTTTTATCCCACCAGCCTTGGGGTCAAATCCTAATTGAGGTCTAAACCCTTTTTCTCCCAGGTAGTGAATGTGGTTGTGAGCCTAACTTCAACTGGAGAGAGAGGATGTGCTGCTGTCCAGGACCAGAAGGATGGCGCCAGGGTCCCTGCACCTTAGTGTCCCCATGAGAGCACGTCTCATCATCTGGCTGGCCAGGCACCAGGCAGGAAGGGTGTGCATTATGGCATGAGGTGAAGGGAACCCTAGTGATTGGAGCTTTCCACGTGCGGGCACAATACAGGCTTTATCAACACATTGCCACTCTCTAGCTGTGTGGCTATGGCAGGTTACTCAATCTCTCCAGGGCCTTAATTTCCTTACATATATGCAATAGAGATGTGGGTGTGTGTATTTAATATGTAATATATATAACTATGTATGGAATGTATAACCTCATAGGCATAGGTGAGGACCATCTGGGTAACACATAAAGCAGTTAGCACCCGGTAAGCTCTCATGAAACAAGATCACATCATCATTCCCACCACCATCGTCATCATCATTATATGGTTACACACACACACATATTTATATATGATTATACATAATTATACCATCAACACAGCCTCCTGATCCCAAAACAGACATCTTCACAAGGAGGCTAGAAGGGGCAAACTCCAGGTTTCAGCCTCCAGCACTGGGAGACGACTGAACTGCTGGGAATGGAGGAGATGGACACACTTTTTGCAGAAGGTCCATGGCTGGGAGGAGAAACAACCCCAGAGCAGAAGCAACTCGGTAACTCCTTGGAGCCTTGAACTTTGTAGGCTCAGCAGCAGTGGGAAAAGGAGGCAGTCAACAGGTGGATAATTCGCATCATCACATTAATCATGCCAAGCCACCCCCAGCAACCATGAGTGCCCCTCACAAACACACACACACACACAGAGTTACTCCTTCATGACCCCCCCATCTGCCTTTCCCACCACTCCATTGCTCCACGCCCCCACCCCTGCGGGCTGATTCTGAAGCCCAGGCTGCCTGGCTGTGCTGTTGATCTTGCCTGGAATCAACACTAGGGGAAGGGAAGGCACGTGCAGGTGATTTGCCTCAAGCTCTAGGACCAGCCCAGGGAAAACTAGCGATGGGAGAGGAGCAGGGAGATCAGGATTCTCTGCATTTCCGCATCCAGAACATCAGGCACGGATCATCAGGCAGCCCATATGCTGCTGTCTGGATGGGTTTGGGGCATGGAGAGCCGGGTGGACAGGGCTCGATCCTGCGACAGTTCTGGATGTGGAAGTCAGCCATGCATGCAGCTTAGATAGGATGGAGCTGCATGCATCCAATGCACAGTCTGGAGCCATTTCCAGAATGTTCTCCCCTCAAACTGCTCAGCCTGACTAAATTACCTTTGCTTTCTTTTTTTTTTTTTTTAATCTTTATTGGAGTATAATTGCTTTACAATGGCGTGTTAGTTTCTGCTTTATAACAAAGCAAATCAGTTATACATATACATATGTTCCCATATCCTGCATCTCCCTCCCTCCCACCCTCCCTATCCCACCCCTCCAGGCAGTCACAAAGCACCGAGCTGATCTCCCTGTGCTATGCGGCTGCTTCCCACTAGCTATCTACCTTACGTTTGGTAGTGTGTATATATCCATGCCTCTCTCTTGCTTTGTCACAGCTTACCCTTCCCCCTCCCCATATCCTCAAGTCCATTCTCTAGTAGGTCTGTGTCTTTATTCCTGTCTTACACCTAGGTTCTTCATGACATTTTTTTTTCTTAAATTCCATATATATGTGTTAGCATACGGTATTTGTCTTTCTCTTTCTGACTTACTTCACTCTGTATGACAGACTCTAGGTCTATCCACCTCATTACAAATAGCTCAATTTCGTTTCTTTTTATGGCTGAGTAATATTCCATTGTATATATGTGCCACATCTTCTTTATCCATTCATCCGACGATGGGCACTTAGGTTGTTTCCATCTCCGGGCTATTGTAAATAGAGCTGCAATGAACATTTTGGTACATGACTCTTTTTGAATTATGGTTTTCTCAGGGTATATGCCCAGTAGTGGGATTGCTGGGTCATATGGTAGTTCTATTTGTAGTTTTTTAAGGAACCTCCATACTGTTCTCCATAGTGGCTGTACCAATTCACATTCCCACCAGCAGTGCAAGAGTGTTCCCTTTTCTCCACACCCTCTCCAGCATTTATTGTTTCTAGATTTTTTGATGATGGCCATTCTGACTGGTGTGAGATGATATCTCATTGTAGTTTTGATTTGCATTTCTCTAATGATTAATGATGTTGAGCATTCTTTCATGTGTTTGTTGGCAGTCTGTATATCTTCTTTGGAGAAATGTCTATTTAGGTCTTCTGCCCATTTTTGGATTGGGTTGTTTATTTTTTTGTTATTGAGCTGCATGAGCTGCCTGTAAATTTTAGAGATTAATCCTTTGTCAGTTGATTCATTTGCAAATATTTTCTCCCATTCTGAGGGCTGTCTTTTGGTCTTGTTTATGGTTTCCTTTGCTGTGCAAAAGCTTTGAAGTTTCATTAGGTCCCATTTGTTTATTTTTGTTTTTATCTCCATTACTCTAGGAGATGGGTCAAGAAGGATCTTGCTGTGATTTATGTCATAGAGTGTTCTGCCTATGTTTTCCTCTAAGAGTTTGATAGTTTCTGGCCTTACATTTAGGTCTTTAATCCATTTTGAGCTTATTTTTGTGTATGGTGTTAGGGAGTGATCTAATCTCATACTTTTACATGTACCTGTCCAGTTTTCCCAGCACCACTTATTGAAGAGGCTGTCCTTTCTCCACTGTACATTCCTGCCACCTTTATCAAAGATAAGGTGACCATATGTGCATGGGTTTATCTCTGGGCTTTCTATCCTGTTCCATTGATCTATCTTTCCTGTTTTTGTGCAAGTACCATACTGTCTTGATTACTGTAGCTTTGTAGTATAGTCTGAAGTCAGGGAGCCTGATTCCTCCAGCTCCATTTTTCATTCTCAAGATTGCTTTTGCTATTCAGGGTCTTTTGTGTTTCCATACAAATTGTGAAATTTTTTGTTCTAGTTCTGTGAAAAATGCCATTGGTAGTTTGATAGGGATTGCATTGAATCTGTAGATTGCTTTGGGTAGAATAGTCATTTTCACAATGTTGATTCTTCCAATCCAAGAACATGGTATATCTCTCCATCTATTTGTATCATCTTTAATTTCTTTCATCAGTGTCTTATAATTTTCTGCATACAGGTCTTTTGTCTCCTTAGGTAGGTTTATTCATCGATATTTGATTCTTTTTGTTGCAATGGTAAATGAGAGTGTTTTCTTGATTTCACTTTCAGATTTTTCATCATTAGTGTATAGGAATTCAAGAGATTTCTGTGCATTAATTATGTATCCTGCTACTTTACCAAATTCATTGATTAGCTCTAGTAGTTTTCTGGTAGCATCTTTAGGATTCTCTATGTATATTATCATGTCATCTGCAAACAGTGACAGCTTTACTTCTTCTTTTCTGATTTGGATTCCTTTTATTTCCTTCTCTGATTGCTGTGGCTAAAATTTCCAAAACTATGTTGAATAAGAGTGGTGAGAGTGAGCAACCTTGTCTTGTTCCTGATCTTAGTGGAAATGTTTTCAGTTTTTCACCATTGAGGATGATGTTGGCTATGGGTTTGTCATATATGGCCTTTATTATGTTGAGGAAAGTTCCCTCTATGCCTACTTTCTGGAGGGTTTTTATCATAAATGGGTGTTGAATTTTGTTGAAAATTTTCTCTGCATCTATTGAGATGACCATATGGTTTTTCTCCTTCAATTTGTTAATATGGTGTATCACATTGATTGATTTGCATATATTGAAGAATCCTGCTTTCTGAAAGTGCAATTCTTCTAGCTGGGTTTTCTCCCTCCCTCCTTCCCTCTCTCTGCATATTCCTCTTTCTCAGGTTCCCTCCTTCCTCTGCATACACTCCGTACTTCCTCTCTGTGTCCAGTTCTTCCCCCCCCCTTGGCACTGCTGCCCACAGGACTTCTCCAGATGCCCTCTCTTTCTCCTCTCTCTGTGGGACCCCTTCTCCCCAGTGACATCCTAGCCTGTCCTGGTCCCTGGGCTCACACCAGCTCTAGCCCATGGGGACCCAGCCCTCAGCCCCCTCCAGCTCCCTGTCCAGCTCTGGGCTGCTGCTCCCCCAGGGGGCTGCCTTCTATAAGTCTATTCCACCAGCACCCGGTGTCCTATTGGTGTGACCAAGTGCACAGCGAAAGGAGAAGTGGCTCCAAGTCCACGGGCCAAGCAGAGACACGAATTGCACCTGTGTGTTGGGGCAAAAAGGCAAGAAGAAATGGGGAGGGGCACCCGACAAGAGCTCCAGCAGAGAGGGCAGCTGCTCAGATGCCTGTGAACAGAGGACAAGCACCGGCAAGACGGAGCAAGCACAGAGGAGCAAAGAGGACCTAGGCAATAACGGGACAGGGATGCTGCAGGGATGGTGGCAGTGGGTGGACAGGGAGAGTGCAGGGCCAACAGGAGAGCTGGTCTATATGTTAAATAGAGGTGGAGGGGAGAGGAAGGGGGCTTGGCTGGATTCTTTGGTCCAGGATCAGGAGACCACATGTAAGTTTTGTATTTTTCCTATTTAAGCCTTGAATAAGGTTTATCATGAGCCAGATCATCAAGGTAGCCACGTGTGCCTTTAGCAGCCTTCAATCCCTCTTCTGCAGCATCAGATCCTGCTCTAAGGTAAGTGTGGGTCATGTCAGCTGTTTGCAGGAAGCAGGGGGAGCTTGGGGATCCAGTCCTGGGCACCAGAAATGCCCACAGCAGCATGAATCCCACTGTGGCTCCCATATGGATGGAAGCTCCCAGGCACTGCCTGTTGCTTCTCCTACCACTGTCTTCAGCTCAAACCACCAGGCCTGTGGCTGTTCCCAGGGAGGAATGTTCTGCTAGTGGCAGCTTTGCCTTTTTCCTAGTCGGCCTAGGGTGAGCCTTCCTGCTCCAGCCAGCTCCACCATTAGAGACCCCAGTTCTCTGAGGAGACAGAGATACACTTCATTGACTATGAGAACCGGGGACTGCAGGATGCAGAGAGGCAAGGTCCCGGATCTGAAGAGGAGAAGGCACTGCAGAGGGAAGCCATGAGTGCATAGAGGAGCAGCATCAATCATGGGAGAGGGGAGCCAGTCTCCAATGGGGGTGTAACTAGGAAAGCAGTTTTATTTTTCTAATAAATGCCCCCCAGCTGAGCTTACTCAGAGCCCCAACGTTCTCACTGGGCAGCTGCCTCCTGAATGACATCTTGGCCCAATTCTATAAATTGCCAACAACTTTCATTTATTAGAATGGTTTCATACTAGTTGTTAAGTCTCAGCCCTGCTCATTTCAAAACTTCAGTCTCTAACTCAGATCAAAGCTTCCCTCCTGTGTCTATAAAATCCTGGTATGTGTGTGTGTATGCATGTTGGGGACAGAAAGTGTTGTGTTGCCAGATTTAACAAACAAAAATGCAGGATTCAATTTGAATTTCAGATGAATATTCATCTTGAATATTGAATGAAAATATTCAGTGTATTTTTAAATATAAGTATGTCCCATGCAATATCTGGGACATACTTATCCTGAAAAATATTTGCTGTTTATCTGAAATTCGAACTGAACTGAGACTCCTGTATTTTACCTGGCAGCCCTGGAGTACATGGTGTAGTTCAAGGCACCTGTCCTCCCCTTCGGGGTGAGGTCAGAGAGAAGGGCTAGCCCAGTAGAGACATATCCTTACCTGGTTACCTGCACATGCAGCAGACCTCTTTCTGTGGTTGCCATTGTGTATCTGGCAGTCACCGCCTGGCTTTGCTGCCCTCTGTGTGGTGGGCATCACAACGCTGGCTCCCTGGGAGTGCTTACATGGGTGCTTTGGGACCTGCCCCACCACCCAGTTCGTTGAGGTGGGAGACCCAGCTCTAGCTCCATGTCTTCTGCACCCTCTTTCCTTCCCACAGTGGTCCCCACCCCTGACCACATTCTTCTAGGTGGAGAATCACAGAGAATCCTCCATCCTTATCAAATGGGGGATTGCAGGCTCTTCACCATCTCTCTCTCATTCTACTTCTGCCTCTTTGGGACAATCACACAGGGACAATCAGCCAGCCTTCAGGGCAAGCAGAACACCAGCTGGAAACAAAATGCCCACCTTCCCCTCTTGCAGACAGCCTGGATTTTACAGCTGACTCTCTCGCACTTCCTCTCTTGGTTTGGAGGAGAGAAAACATTCTCCTCCCCTCCCCCAACCAGCTTCCGTTATGCTGATCCTCCCCTTACGTTCACGGGGGGGGGAGCTGGGGGTGCTGGCAGCCCCAACACTGTGGGGGTTCTGCTAGCCCACTGCAGGGATCCCCTGTACTTAGAAGGGGGCACTTAGTGCCTTTTGTACTCAGCTCTGGGGCTGAGCCATGGTTCCCAGACAATGGAAGGACCCACTTGACATCTTGTTGCAGTCAATCAACACAAATCTCAAGCTGGAAAGGACTGAAGTCCAGCTCAGTGGAGAAGGAGTTGGATGGGAGGTCAAAGGGTCTGCACCCTGGTCATCGCTATCTGACCATGAGCTGGATGATCTCCCTCCTGGTCACAACGTCACCTTCTGTTAGATGAGGAGCCGGCCAAGGTTATCTCTTCAGAAACTTGTGGTGCTACTGTCATTGCACACAGCCCCTGGGAAGGGGTAAGGGAAGATTGCCAAGGGGACCTGGAAAGTCAGGACGTGGAGTTTTAAGAGTTAGAAGTGGTGTCTTCACTTCCCAGCACCCACCCTTCTCTGCTAAGAGACCGCTATTGCCCTTCTTTCAAATCACCTTCTCTAAACTCTTGTGCAACTAGGAAATCAGGGAAA
>NW_006776652.1:510932-528448 GCF_000442215.2 Lipotes vexillifer
GGGAAAGAGGAGTCAGCTCCATATAGAGGAGAGGGCTGCCTCCGGGGAAGGGGAGGCAGGTGCGGTGAGCGGGCTGCAGACCCCACACCATCACAGCACAACTGACATACTGTGCTGTGAGCTGTCAACTTCCACTCTATGTGTCGACATTATATTTACCATCACTCAGTTAATTCTCATCACACCCTTTCCAAATGTCGTTGCCCTATCTCACAGGCAAGAAAACAGATGTGTTGAACTCAAGTAGGAGGCACATTTTTTGATATTTTTCCTCTCCACTCTACCATTTAGTGAAGAAACCAGGTTATGAAATCTATGGTCTAGGTTACCAATTGAAGACATGTTAGCATTGTGATCTTTGGGAGCCATCCAGTATTTCACAAAGGGAACTCAAGCTGTGTCTGCCTAGTTTTCAAGATGATGCTATTTTCCTGTCCCCATATTGCCTTGCCACTGTTTTCCTGTCATACAAGGTGAAGGTGTATGTGGTTCTTTCAGGCTCCTGGGCTCCCCCGGGTACCAGCTCCAGGGCACTCAGATAACCTCAGCTAACCTGGGGCTGGTATTCAACCAGAAGCCACTAGAACCTCACCATCTGTTGTTTAGACCAGTGTCTGTTCTGATTGGTTGGTATCCGTGCCGTCAGTGTAATCCCTGGCCCACCATTCTGCACCACCAAGTTCTCACCAGCAGATTAATGGATAAAATGAGCCCTATTGTACACATAGAACTGTGCTAGGCCCTTAGAAGGAACAGAGAAGAAGAAAACTCTGGGTCCTCCTCTCAGAAAACCCAGTCTAGTTGGGGAGGCCTGCTGTATACTCACCAGGCAATTTGAAAGCAACACGGTACTGAACAAAGTCCTCACCTGGAGGATATGGATAGGAGCTGATCTGAGATGAAGTGCCTCAATGTGACGTGACAATGCCCAATCTCATTCCCATTTCTTGAAACAAAATAATAAACAAAAAGCCAAAAAGAAATTTCTGAGAGCCTACATTGTACTAGGTACTTTTATATATTTCATCTCATATAATCAACAATATTAACTGAGCACACATTACGTGTCAAATAATATGGAAGAACGAACGGATTGGGAAAAACCCGAGGCTGGGTTTTTGCAGTCAAGGAATCAAAACTGTAAAGATTCAGCCAGATATGTCTTGCAGGAGGGGAAAGATGCCTGGTTTTAGAAATGTACTGACCTGAGCTAAGATCCTGGCTGTGCCGCTCACAATATGAGCTGGGGCAAATCACAACTTTGCTGAGCCTCAGTTACTCCATGCATAGAAAAAGAAGAAAAAGTCTTGATCTCTGCCTTGGAGGATGTTTGAGGATTCAGTGAAATAAGACACATATAAAATACCCAGCACAGAACCTCACACACAATAAAGCTCCATAATCATTAGTCTGTAATCATTACCTGAGCTTTTTTTTCTTTTCCATAGGCATTTCTTTCATTTGATAGGACTTTTCTCTGTCCATGGACAAATACTTTCTTCCTTAATAGCCCTTTACTGTGTTTTTTTGATATAAACTTCTTTTTTTAGAATAGTTTTGGATTTACAGAAAATTTGCAGATATAGTACAGAAGTTCCCTTTACCCCACATTCAGTTTCCCTATTATTAAAATCTTACAGTACATTTGTTATAACTAAGGAATCAATATTGATACATGATTATTAATGACAGTTCACATCTTATTCCGATTTCTCTAGTTTTTACCTAATGGCCTTTTTCTGCCCCAGGATCCCATCTGGGAACCACATCACATTTAGTATTCATGTCTCCTTAGGGCCCACTGAGTGTGACCGTTTCTCAGATTTTTCTTGTTTTTGATGACCTTGACGGTTTTGAGGCATACCAGTCAATATTTTGTGGAAGGCCCCTCAATCGGGATTTGTCTGAAGTTTTTCTTAGGACTAGACTAAGATTATGGGTTTTGGGAGACAGACGACAGAGAGAAAGTGCCTTTCTCATCACATCACATCACATCAGGAATACCTGCCACCAACTTGAATTAACACTAGTGCTGTTGACCTTGATCTCCTGGATAAGATAGTTGGTCAAGTTTCTTCACAGTAAATTTACTCTTCCCCCGACTTTCTCATTAGCTATTTTAAAAAACTATCTTCTTTAAAGTAATCCCCACTTGCGGTAGACTTATCCAAATGAAATAAAAACTCAAACACTCTTAAGATGACACATTTGGAAGTCTAAAGTAAACAAGAGTGGGGGCGGTACATTCAAGAAGGAAAAGATTGCTAGAGCTGGCAGAGTGGGGTGAGGGTCACACAAACCTCCTTGGGGAGGACAGCCTTAAGCTGGGACCTCCAAGGAGAGGTGATCAGTGTTTACACTGGAGGATAAAAATGAGAAAAGTGTTCCAGGAGTGGGAAACGGCAGGAGCAAGACAGGGAGCATGACTGAGCTTGCACATCTGGGGTCGGTCAGAACACAGCGGCACCCAATGGCGGTGAACAGTCAGGGAATGGCCAGGGCAGGGTAGGTGCGCTGCAGCCTTTGAAGAATGGTAAGAGCCTGCTCTGAAATATTCTTTGAGCCTTGCAATCTGCAAGGGAGCACAGCTGAAAACAGATTAATAAAGAGGAGAAAAAAGGGAGCTCCAGAGGGGAGCCCCTCTCTACACACTGTGCCCCCATCCACAAGAGATTCTACCCCAGACCCTCAGCCCGCACCCCAGCTCCACCAAAAGGCAGCAAGAGGCTCAGTGTGCAATGATCTTGTGGCAGTAAAGACAGGTGAAGAGGTCAAGTCCAAGTGCACCCAACCATGTGCCTCCTGTTTGCACATTTGCAGTTACATAGATCTGGCCACCCCCAATATGCCTCTGGATTTACAAGCATGTTCGCTTGCAAGTGCCAGCTGACCTCCACTGTCAGTACCCAGATGCGCGTGAGCATATGCACACTGATCCATCCTCCAGGCACTGCCTGAATGGGGTCTCCCTGGATGAATAGACAGTGAGGGGTCTGGCGCTGCCAGTGACTGAGGCACATGAAGGAAGTCCCACTGACTTGACACTGGAGAGCACAGGGAATGATGCAAGAGCAAGGGAGGACAGAGTTTCCACTGGGGAAATAGAGCCAAGGCATACGTGAGTAAAGAGATTAGCCTTTATTTCCAACCCCTCCCAGGGCCCGGGGTTCCCCGGGCCATTGTAGAGCCAAGAAAACTCAAGACAGTTTCTCTCTGGGAGCTGTGGGTGCCTGGAGTCAGGACCCTCAAGCTGAGAAAAGGGGTCAAGTGGGAGAAATCAAAGGGACTCAAAAACAAGGGAGTGAGTCTAAGACAGATATTGGAGACAGAGGCTAAGGCTAGAGGTGGGAGAGCCAGGGAGGGGAGAGTGGAGAGTTGCAGGTGGTGTGGGCAAAGGGGAGAGACGTTGTGGGGATATACCTAAGATAGACCCACGTTCTTTGTGCAGGGCTGTCTCAGGCACTCCTGCCTCAGACCCCCCTGCCTCAGACCCCATGTTTTCATAACCAAAACTGCCAGACAAATTTAGAAGTAATTCCTAGGGGAGCACAGGACCACCTCTGAGGATCCACAGTGTAAGGCATGCGTGTTCTGGCAATACAAAGACCACATCCCACCACAGTGAGGTCAACCCCACTGACAGAGAGCCTGGGGCTGGCATTTCCCCCGGGAACATGAGCCAGCATGTGACACATCTGCTAGCATCAGCTAGTTGCACTTGGATGCTTGCTGGCTTTCTGTACTCTTACCTGATTCCAACTTTTCAGCCTCCCCCTTCCCATCTTGCCTTCAGTACACAGGCTTTTGCAGATGCCCCTTTGCCTTTCCTGTGGACAGAGGGCCTCAGCAACGTACGTGCACCTGCCTGGTTCTCTGAGAAAAGGGATATGGGGCCATTTTCCTCCTCATTCCTGCCTCTCAGATCCTAGCAACTTCACAGGTGAGAAATGTTCTCTGAGCTATGTACAGAGACTTCTGATTAAATTGGAGGAGTTAGGTGATGAACACCAATACAAAGATTTTCATATTTTTTATTATAAATAGCTCAAATATTTGGTCCCATTTCCAGTTTAAATGGGTGAACCATAATATTGATGGTTTGCAGCAGATACAAGATGAATTGAGTTTCTCTACCAGCTAGCTGAACCACTTTTAATGGGGAATATATCGAAGCTATAAATTCCTGCAGACAGGATTGCCATGCAGTAGCATAATATATCTCCTACTCAATTTTTATACATTATGTTTTGTCCTGCATTCCAGTGGATATATTTATGGTTCTGGAGTCTTTCTGTGAAGAAGCACCAAGTACCACCGCTTTGCCTTCTCTTAGTGTGTTCATGGCCTCTGGAGATAGTCATCCTTATTCTTGTTCTTTATAGGAGAGCCGGAGTGTGGTACCTTCATCCTCATGGGTGAGTTTCCTCTCTGGTAATGAGCCTCTGTGACCCCATATTACCCAGTGGGAGGCAGAGACACCAGAGGAAATGAGTGGATGCTTACCCTAAATAGGAGACCCAGCCCATTGCCCTCTCTCCTGGCACAACAGTTGATAGCATCAGGTACATTTTTGGTTCTAGGCACGTTTTTGACAGCATCAGGTGTCAGAGGGTAGACCCTCTGCCCCCATAATGCCCTTTCATTGTTGTCATTTTTTTTTCCCACCAGACAGTAGTTCCCACAAACCTGGTCTCTCAGTCACCACCCCTACTGCCCCCATCTCCAACCCATGAGCTGTATGGAGCCAAAATGTAGCTTCATTTTGAGGAAAAAGCAGCCCCGCAACTGGGGCCAGCATCTTTGAGATGGTTCCCTCTGGGTCTGTCTCTAAGCCTTGCCGCTTCCTTCAAAACTTCAGTCATCTTCAGCACTATTGTCGGGGAGAATGGTACTTCCAGGGATGTGCTGGTAGATATGTAATTACTTTAGTGTGGTTATTACCTTTGTTTTTAATGTAATTTATTTAATTGTAAATTTATATCATTTTATTTTTAGGAACAGCTCTGTTTAACAGTGGGGTCCCTGGATTTCTGAAAATGGAACTATCTGCTCTCAGGAACTGAGAGGAAAGAGCTCACTCTGGATGCCCCCAGGTCTCACAGAGCACGGCCTTGAAGACTAAGTCATGCGCCACATGCAACCAAAGCCTGGCCCAGAGGAATCTCTCCTTGAGAGACAGTTGTCCACATTAATAAGAATGAGGGGAAGGGGGAGGGAGGAGGAAGAGGAAGTTGGTACTGGGAGGTAATTAAGACCATCTTCAGCAGGGAACTCCAGTGGAGGAAGGCTCGTGACCCTTTACCCTTCTGGCATCGGAACTTCACATGGTAGCTTCCTCATTTGGTTCCTAGGAACTGCTCTGGGAATTCCCCAAATGTCACATACAGCTACTTTCAAATCCAAGGCCAAGGACCACATTCCAAAGCAAAATAGAAGTGATCTTCACGTTACTTCTCATCACCCAATAAAAGGTTCCCAAGATGGCTATGAGCGGACGTTCACAGCCAGTTTTGTTTTCATCATGGTAGACCCCGAGGGATTAAAGGACAGTGACAAGGATAAAAGGATGGAGCTTTTCTCTTTGGGGAAGTGTGGCTAATATGAACACCTGCCTCGTAGGGTTGTCGTGAGGATGAATTGAGCTAATCCATGTAAAGTGATTAACCCAAGGAATGTTTGCTGTGGCTCTTGTTGTGCTTGTTAGGCCTGAGGAAACCTAGTCTAATGGAGTCTGGCAACTGTTTAGAAACAGTGATTAAGTGTCTGACAAGATTTTATCTTCCTTGTATTTTGAACCTAAGGGATACCAACCTCTTTCCTCCTTCCCCCCCTTTTTTTTTTTCACCATATTAATCGGTAGAAATCAAAGTTCCCTGAGCTAGAGATCCAAGGAACCAAGAGTATCCAACTGGGCATTCACAGCGTTGAACATTATCTGCTACTGCCTTCCCGCCCCCCACCCATCTTGCAGGACAACACTGAAGATTGGTCTTCTGTTTCTAGTGTACAAGACACAACTGTGTCCAACTGTATATAGCCACCAATGAGTTTTCTTTGTTTTTACTTTGCCTTTTGCTATCTGTGTCATGGCTCAATATGGATTTGTGTTTATACACATTTTATTTGTATGATTTCACATTAAACCTCAAATAAGTGCTTCCTTATGTGGGGAAAAAAAAAAACAAAAACAAAAACAAAACAAAGAGCACAGGATCTGGAGTCCAAGCCCTGGGTCTGACGACAGCCCAGCAGCGTGCTGAGCAGCTGAGCCCAGGAAACCACTTTGCCAGTCTCAGCATCCTCAATTGAGAACCAGGACCAGTAATTCCTAATTCAGAGGGATGCTGTGAGGAGGAATTTAAAATTCTTTTAAACTGATCTGCGCTCTACCTGGGTTAGTGGTTTCTGCTGGTTGTGTAGCAAAATGTGCCCTGCAAAACATTTCACATTCATTATCTCATTGGAAGTTTACAACCTTAAAGTAGGAGTAGAAAATGGTGATCTTGAACTGGCTGAGTGAAGCTGCTGGGCTGGACTGAGAGCTTCTCATTGGGCTGAAGCAAGAAGTACTTGGGACAAATAGGGTGAAGCCACATTGAGTTTCGAATTCATAATGCAGGTGAAGTGATATTTAGGATCTCTGAACAGAGGAAGGATATGTAATTGAATTTGCTGAATCTTGTCAAGCTGACTTGCTCTTTTGTCTCCATTGCCTCAGAGAGCCAGTTCTTGGAGTTTAACATCCAGTCATGTCCTTTGCTCCACACAGATGTACTGGATATTGGAAGGCACTTTTCCTGGTGCCCCAGAGTTAATAACAAGACCCCCAAGCTGGCAATAAAAAGGAACCAAAAAATGCCATGCTCTAAGAGCTTCCAATCATTGGAGCCAGACCCTGCCCCTACCCAGACCTAGTGCCAGGTGGCCCAGCAGGCTCTGAGTTACCAGTTCAGTGAGGTGGGCAGTGAGGGTCTAAGAGCCAAAGAGAACACTGGTAGGGATCTGCTGTGGTGCAGAGCACCTGCGTTTGAGACAGCACAGTGGTTTCACGCAAAACCCTGGGGGCTAGCCTACATACGCTCAAATCCCAGTTTTGCTGCTGCGCAAGCTGTATAACCTTGACCAACTTGTTTAGCTCTTCTGTGCCTCATTTTCCTCATCTGTAACATTGAGATAATAGTAGTTGCTTTATATAGTTATTATGAGGATTACACATTACTATGGATTGAGGGTTTGTGTTCCTCCAAAATTTATGCACTGAAGCCTGAACCCCCAGTGCAGTGGCATTTGGAGATGGGGCCTTTGGGAGGTAATTAGGGTTAGATAAGGTAATGAGGGTGTAGCCCCTTTGATGGGATTAGTGCCCTTGTAGGAAGGTGAAGAAAGTTTTTTTTTCTTTCTCTCCTTGTGCATGTACATTTTCTCATTTATTTCCACTGGTATGATTTATATTTTTGCCTTAGACTGTTATTTCTATTTTACTTAAAGTCATTTTGGGCTTTTTCTTATTGTATACAAATAAGCTGATCTGTTAATTTTTTTCAGTTTATAAGATTTTATTAGGAAAATTTTCTCTTTTTAGTTTTATTGATATGTAATTGATATGCAAAAAATTATATATATTTTATGTATGCCTCTTGATGAGTTTGGGCATATACATACACCCATGATACCATCACCATAACCAACACACTAAAAGTATCCATTACCTCCAAAAATTTCCATGTGTTCTTTTGCATATTTTTTGATAAGAACAGTTAACATGAAATCTATCTTCTTAACATACTTTAAAGTGTGCAATACCATATCATTAGCTGTAGGTACCATGTTGTATAGCAGATCTCTAGAACTTATTCATCTTGTATACCTATTGAAAAATAATTCCCCATTTCTCCACCTGCCAGCCTCTAGCAACCACTATTCTATTATCTGCTTCTATGAGTTTGACTCTTTTGGATCCCCCATATAAGTGGAATCATGCAGTATTTGTTATTCTGTGACTGGCTTATTTTACTTTGCCTAATATCTTTTAGGTTCAAACATGTTGTCACAAATGGCAGAATTTCCTTCTTTTATAAGGCTGAATAATATTCCATTGTATTTGTATACCACACTTTTTCCATCCATTCACCTGTTCATGGACATTTTGTGTCTTTTCCAATATTAGATATTATGAATAATGCTGCAGTAAATATGTGGGTGCAAAACAAGAGAACTGCCTTATGATCCAGCAACTCCACTTCTGGGTAGATAGAAAAATAATTGAAATCAGATCTCAAAGAGATACCTGTACCTTAATGTTAATTCTTATCCTAATAGTGATTTTCATTTTAGCATCCACCCTTACTTCTGCTCTTTCCTTTTCCTTTTCTTTTTGGTACAGAATTTCCTCTGATCAGTTCTTAAATCCAGACTTATTCATTATCAATACAAGTAAGCATCTGACTGCTTCATGAGGGCTTATAGTGGTCACTGCCAAGCATTCATGTATAGAAATAAATACCGTTTTGTATCAGGTTTTACAATTCCAAGGGTAGAAAATAAGAAAGTGAGGGTCTCTCTTATCCCAGTCCCCCAATTTCCTTCTCCTAAAGCCACTAACATTAGCTGTTTCCTTTGTGTCTTTCTAGAGATACTCTATGCATTTACAAGCCAATGGGTAGACAGATAACCGATGATAGATATTAGATAGATAGATAGGTAGATAGATAGACAGATAGACAGACACAGAAATTCTTCATTTTTTCCTCATGTAAATGGTTGCATACTATGCCCACTATATTACAGTATTTCATGGAGATATTCCCCTGTCAGTACTTGAGAGTTTCCACATCCCTCTGAATAGGTACAGATCATTCCACTGGATGGTGATCATCATTATTAACTAGACCCCTGTTGATGGACATTTGAGTTATACAAGTATTTTTCCTTAGTACATGCAAAATACATTAAATAACAATATTATGCACATGTGCTAATGCAGTTGCAGGATAAATTCCTAGAAGTGGAAGTGAAGAGTTGGAGGGTATACACAGGTAATTTTGGTAGAGAGTGTATAATCAAGTTCCCACCAATGATGATTGGGAATTCCCCTTACTCAAAACATGCCCAATATATTGTGTCATCAAGCTTTTTCATTTTTGTCAGTCTGAAAGGTATCTTATAACTGTAATTTCGTTTTCTCTCTTCATATGTATTATTTGACATATTTTCATACCTAGGGTGTATTTGCATTTCCTTTTATGTGAACGCTTCATATTCTTTTCTCATGTTTGACTTGGACTATTAGGCTTTCTTTTTTCTTAATCATGTTTAAGCACGCATTATATTCAAGATGTGTTAAAAATATTTTCTTCTTTGTCATTTTTTATTTTATTTATTGTATTTTTTCCATAAAGAACACTGTTACATTTGAATAATCTAATTTTCAGTATTTTCTTTTTAAAGATACTTGAGTTTTTTGTCAAACTCTAAAAGACTTTTCCCATCCTGAGATTATTAACAACAAAAGAACATTCTCATGAATTCTACTGGTATTTTCTTTGGTACAATGTTGGTTCATTGGAATACATTTTGGAGTAAGGGGTGATTTGGAAAGCAGATTTTATTGTTTTCTGGATAAGTACATAGCTGTTCCAACATTATTTATTGAAGAATTTATTTGATGCCATTTATCTCAAATGCACTATAGCAAAAAAGAGAGGCAGTATATCCTGGTGGTTAAGAGTATGAACACTGGATCCTGATTGCAGGGGTTCAAACGTCAGGTTAGAATGAATAGTAAATTCCCTATGTGTTAGTTACTGTTATTATTATTGTTACTGCACATTATTTCCCCCTATGCCTTGTTGCTAGTCCTTGAACCTTCTACTTTAGTCTATTGATCTTTCTAGTCCTGCGTCAGTACTACATGCCTCAAATTATTGGAGCTTTGGAATATTTTTATATTCGTATGTCATTTTGGTTGCTATGATAACCAGCATGTTTCTTTCAACAGTTATTAGTATATATGAAAGATTCTGATATCTGAATATGTTTTTCTACCAACCTCCTTACCAACTACTCTTATGGTTCTTATAGTTTATAACTGTCTTATGTTGATTCACTTCCTTTTTAGGCTATACATTGATATAGTCTGCAATTACTAAATTTTACCCCTCCTTTTCAATATTTATACCACTTCTTTCTTCCTCTTCTTTCATTACATTGGCAAGTACCTCCAGTAGTGGACATTCTTACCTTGTTTCTGACTTTAATGTGACTGTGTTACTCTTATGCATAATCCTGTCTTGAGGATAAAGAATAGATACCAAATTAAGGAAATATCTGTCTATTCTACTATAGTAACACTTTTATCATGAATCAAGTTTGAACTCTATCTTAAATTACTTTTCATAGTATTTTTATCTATAATATTTATATATCTATTGTGAGTTATATTCATTATTCCGTTCAACAACTAGGTATTGCGTGCCTAGAATATATAAAGGACTCTTATGAGCCCTAGGAATTCAAAAGAAAACTTGTAAAATTGTCCCTCCCCTCAAAGAGTTCACATTTGAAACAGGAAGTCTGTCAATGAGCAAATAAACAAAGGACTGTAAAATATTATGTCAGGTACTATGTCAGTGTTATTATAGTAATAGGTTGCTTAATATTGCATTATTCTTGCATTCCTGTATGGATTAAGTTTTTATGATTGAAAATGGCCAGAAATATTTTGGATTTTCAACATGTTGTTTAGAGACAAGAAAGGGAATGTTACCAAGCACCCTTAAAGGCAGTCATTGAAAAAAGTAATTTGTGTGCCCTGATAAGGTCAAACAGTTCATTAAACTGAGTACAGAGATTTTTCATGGCATTGCACTAAAAATGCTGAAAAAGTAAGAATTAGAGAGTGACTAACTGGTTGTTTCAAATTGCACAATTTCTGTGAAAACAAGGAGCGTATGGGATCATTTTCTGGGAAATGGCAAGTGCAGAAAAAATGGGAATTTAGCTTCCCTAGACTATCTGCTGTGAATCACACTCACTGTCACCTCTGAGATATGTCATCAGTATGATTCCTTTTCTTTCTTTACCAAACTCTTTCTTATCCACCAGACAGATAGCTGCCTCTGCTTAGAAACCTCTCTGATTTGGGGCTTCCTTGGTGGCGCAGTGGTTAAGAATCCACCTGCCAACCCAGAGAACACGGGTTTGAGCCCTGATACAGGAAGATCCCACATGCCGCAGAGCAACTAAGCCCGCGAGCCACAACTACTGAGCCCGTGTAACACAACTACTGAAGCCCACGTGCCTAGAGCCTGTGCTCCATAACAAGAGAAGTCACTGCAACAAGAAGCCCGCGAACTGCAAAGAAGAGTAGCCCGCACTTGCCGCAACCAGAAAAAAGCCCACGCGCAGCAACCAAGACACAACACAGCCAAAAATAAAATACATAAAATTTATTAAAAAAAAAAAAGAAACCTCTCTGAGTTTCCCTGTGCTAGTTGCTCCCACCTCTTTGGTACCAATGGGCTCTGTTTATTTCTCTTTACACTTATCACAAGACACTAATGCTTTTATTTATGTGTCTGAGGTAGATTACAGAAGTGCTGGATTACAGAAGTATTGCCCCCAGTATGTTCACAACTCCCTGCACCCACACCCTAGTGTGGTCCACACCCTTTTTGACTCTGAGCTTAGCTGTGGGACTTGGTTTGGCAAATGTGTCAGTCACAGATGTTCTGTAAGCAGACTTAAAAAGTGCTTATGCATTTGGGTTTGCAGTGTCTCCTGTTTAGTACACTGAGATGACCATCTGAAGAGTCCATCCTACTGGGGTTTGAGACAAGCCGCCTGGCTGAAGGCCGTACACCATCCAGTCTGCTTGATACATGAGGTAACTCATCCTATACCATCCAGTCCCATCCAAGCTGCCAGCTGACCACAGAGATCAGTCAGGCCAACTCAAAGCAGAAGAATCATCTACCTGACCCACGGAATTGTGAGAAATAACAAATGGTCGCTGTTTTAAGCCACAAAGTTTTGGGGTAGTTTGATACACAGAAAAAGTAAACTGTTCCTCTTACTCGATTTTGACCACTTTGAAGGTCAGAATGATGCCTTATTCACTGAATTCTGGGTCTAGCACCATGCTGGACACATAGAGTCTGCCTGACTAATATTTTTTAAATGGAAACCCTGAAGAAGCAATTCAGACTTCACCATATCTCATGTCATATCAGCTAACATGCTACCACTAGCCACAAACTTCCCCTGTGATAACACGTATCATATTTTCTGTGACTCTTTTGTACAAATGTCTTCCCCATTGGACTGAAAACTCTGTGAAAGCAGGGATCTCCTTTGTGTTTATTCACCATTGTGTCCATTTAGCACCTAGCACAGTAATGTAGTAAGCCCTTGGCAAATATTTGTGGAATAAATAAACCGACACCATTGGCATTTGCAGTATCCAGTAATGTGGCCTGGTGGGAGAGGCAGGATTAATCACTTCTCTCCACCAGACCTAGCCTCTGGAGCCTGTGGTCCCCTCATGGCATTACCAACAGGCATGCATCCCCCAAAGGGAAAATGTGGATGGGACAGAGAAGTGGGTGGTGGTAGCCTGAGGGGACATTCTTAGAAGTCAGACACAGGTGTCATTTTCTCCTGAGTCTAGGTGAGTACTAACATGCATAGTGCACAGTCCTCTCCAATGAGCACTAAACTGGAAAGTTCCCTGGTCAAGAAGGAGCAGTGGCTTAAGAGTCAAGAGACTGGAGACCCAGGCCCTGCTCTGCCGTGTGACCTATTTCAACTGACCTAACTTCTCTGGGGCACAGGAGAATGCCCTGCCAGCCTAATACACCATCTCATGGGAATATAGTGAATAGTATGAAATTGCTTTGTGAAAATAAAAGCCAAATTGACCACCTTCAACTTGTAAACAGGCTGTGTCATGTTTCAGAGTGTGTTTGGAAGTGGGTATTACATTTTCCCAAAGAAACCATATTGAAAATGATGGTTAGGTTCCCTGGCTCCCACTCAAAAGCCCATTTAAATACCACAATGTAACTGAAATAACATATATATGCAAAGAAAAACAGCAAGAAAAATACTTCTGCAGTACTAGTAATTAAAAAAAAAAACAATACCAGGAGTGGTGTTTCTTATTCATCTCGAATGCTGGTGCTTGAACAAAAGTGGATTTAATTAGAAAGCAGGGGGAAGGGAGTATGGTTTTGTGGTTCTCCAGTGGCATCTTTCAGTCACAGATTCAGATGCTCCAATATTGAGTCGGTGACGCTGTGTCCCCCCAATGCTGGGATGTCCCGTTCTCAGTGCTGCATCCTAGGTGTGTGCCTTTTTCTGTGAGCTGGTCCATGTTTTGAGTCACAAGTGGATATGAGGAAAGGAAAAGGAGATCATTTGGTTGAGAGCTGCAAGAGAAGAAAGATGATGCAAGGAGGGGTTTGCTAAGCCTGAGAACAGCCAAGCGACGTTTCTGAGACTTGCTATGCAACATTCTAGGTAAGTCTGCCATGTTCCCTTGTTCTTTCTCTGTGACAATCTGCAAAAGGCTTTTCCCATTTTGTAAAGGAAAGCACAGAGTCTGGACAGGAAGGCAATTTGGCCAAAATTTCCGTGATGGAGACAGAGTTGGGTCTCAGGGCTGCCTGACTCTAAAGCCCATTTCCTTTCTTCTCTCTTCCTCTGTGGGTGAGGAGGACAGAAGGAAAGGGGAGCATTATTTCTAAGAAGATGCTGAGGAGGTCATTTGAGGCTCCCTGCAAGGCGTCAGGAGGCAACATCCTTCCAGGAAGTGCAGTTATCAACCAGAGCAGGGCACTGAGGAGGCTTCAGGCTTGGGGTGGGAACGAGAAACTCACAGAAAACTATCTGCAACAAATGAGGGCTTGTGAGTCAGGCTTGTGACACTAGCCAGAGCCAGAACAAATGCAAGACACCGCTAACCAGACAAATACAGCTCCTACCCTTAAGAAACTGCTGCCTAAAATCAATGATCCACAGTGAGATTAAATCCATAGACAGACAATCTCAGAGCAGAGCACAAAACCCTAAAGGAAAGAGGTTAGTAAATAAATAAAGCAAAATTAATAACAGAAGTATATGTGCCAAGTGGAAAATGCACCTTTGCCAAAAAGATGCTTTCTCCTCAGGTAAACAACCAGGAAGAGAGCTCAGGGAGGAAAAAAAACTTTGCAAATTATCATTTTCTCTCATGTTGATCAACCCAGGGGTTCTCGCTCATAAAATTAAAAGAAATAAAATTCAACTGTAACCAGCTCCCCAGGGCTCCTCAGAAGCGCTCACGTGGCAGGGAGGGGACAGGCAGGAGGAAGCACATTAGGCTCCTTCATCACGTTCACTTCTGTATGTTCACATCTGTATGTACCACTGATGACCAAGTTATAGGATCAGCAAGAATCAGTGTCCTCCAGATACAGGGCTCTGATGCTCTGGGGCTCAGGACCACCCACCTGGACCCCAGGCACATCCTCCAAGCTGAGGGCAGCTCTCCCTTCCTTCCATGGCTGCATGCTTCCAGCTCAGCCTGGCAAGTACAGACATGCAGCCACTTGCTCTGTATGATGGCACAAAAGTGCCGTTGGGCATGCAGATGTCCCCAGCAGGGTGCCTGCCCTCAAAGAACCTATGACCCAGTTGCAGAGAAAAGGCTGATATGGGGGGAACAACCGAGAACAATTTTTAGACACATTCAGTGCACTTTCTCTGAACCCTACAACCCACTTCATTCTCTCCCTCACTTCCTTCTGAATTCCTGGAATCCTCACTGAGATGCCCATATTTGCAAGGCATTGTGGCAACCTCAGAGCTTGCTTTGGGTTTCCCAGATGGAAAATTGATTGATGTACAAAGTGAAGATGCCAATGAAACCTAGCTCTTCACTTTGCAAGTTAACTCTGCAAATAAATCACTCATTTGCTTTAAAAAGTGATTGCGAAAATGCAAATATTACCTGTTATCATTGGTGGGTCAAAGGTGACATCAAAAGTGGAGCAGAGGGCTTCCCTGGTGGTGCAGTGGTTGAGAGTCTGCCTACGGATGCAGGGGAGGCGGGTTCGTTCCCCGGTCTGGGAAGATCCTACATGCCGGGGAGCGGCTGGGCCCGTGAGCCATGGCCGCTGAGCCTGCGGGTCCGGAGCCTGTGCTCCGCAACGGGAGAGGCCACAACAGTTTCGTTCCCCGGTCTGGGAAGATCCTACATGCCGGGGAGCGGCTGGGCCCGTGAGCCATGGCCGCTGAGCCTGCGGGTCCGGAGCCTGTGCTCCGCAAGGGGAGGGGCCACAACAGTGAGAGGCCCGCATACGGCAAAAAAAAAAAAAAATGTGGAGCAGAAATTGGAGGACTGGGCCCTCCCTGATATTTGTGCTTAATACCAAGTGAAGTGTACTCTTTGAGGGAGAAACCTTTGGCTTAAAAACCAGAAAATGACTCTGAACCCCTAGCAGCTCAGCTTCATTCCTCTCTCTTAAAGGGCATTGACTCTTCCAAGCCTAGAAAGTAGTGCAGTAACAGGGGCTTTTCTTTGTTCCCCCTCCTCCTCCTCATTCTTTCTTCATCCTTTCTCTGTCTTGGTCTCTCTTTCTTTCTCTCTCTGTCTCTCTCTCCCTCTCTGCCTATGTCTCTCTGCTTCTGTGTTTCTCTGTCTCTCTCTGTGTCTCTCTCTGGGTGTCTCTCTCTATCTCTCTGTGTTTCCTCTCTGTCTCCCTCTCTCTCTGTAAGTATGTGATTAGTTGGGACATACAGACTGGAAAAAAGAGGAGGAAACCCAGAATTAGAAGAGCAAATAGTGGTTGATTATCAGGCCCACCAACTACCAGACATTGAGGGAAGCATTTTACAACCATGGTCTCAGGTCTCATAACCACCCTGCTCCTCTGACATTCTCTCCAATGTATTAAAGAAGAAACGAAGCCTCTGAAATGCCAAGTGCCCCACCCTACATCCCACAGCTGGTAAGTGGCAGAAAACAGATCTGAATTAACTCACTTGCCTGAGAAGCCCAAGCTCTTTTTTTTTTTTTAACATCTTTATTGCAGTATAATTGCTTTACAATGGTGTGTTAGTTTCTGCTTTACTGGGCCAAAGTGAGAGAGTGGCATGGTCATATATACACTACCAAGCTCTTTTTAACATACTTTACCAACGGAGCCCTCATTTTTTCAGCAGTCTGAACTCTCTGACTAAGAATCTCTGGCTGTTGCACTCTGGTGTCGCTTCTCATCATTTCTGGGAAGACTTGTTTTAGTCCCAAGCTCAGAATTTTTCACCAAAATAATATTCAGGAGTGTAAGCCGCTCCACACAGACAGAAACCAAATTTAGGATGCAGTGGTCCTGAGGGTGACTGGTGGAGAGGGGTGGCTCTCCTTCCTACCTGACAGCCTACCACCCCTGCCATGGTCTCTCTGGTCCCAAAAGACACTTGGAAGCCCTTTGAGGCACCCCTTGGATATCCCCCTTTCCTAACCTGTGCCCTCACCCTTCTCCAGGACAGCTGCCATGTGAGAATGCCTTCCCCCTGGTGGATGCCCTGATTCCTAAGTACAAAGAACATTCAAAATGAAACACCCTGGGAGGTCCTCTAGCCCAGGGGCTTCTACACATGGCCAAGCATGCCCATCACCTGGGGAGCTCTTAAAATAGGTCATTTCCTGGGCTCTGACTCTCACAGTTCTTAGAGAGTAGGTTTAGAGCTCAGAAACTTTTATTTTTTGAAGCCTACTGAGTTCTGCTGATTGACCAAATTTGGACACTCTTATGGGCTGAACTGTGTCCCCCCCTAAATTCATATGTTGAAGTCTTAACCCCCAATATCTAAGGACTATATTTAGGGACAGTGTCTTTAAAAAGGTAATTGAGTTAAAATAAGGTCACTTTGTGGGCCCTAATCCAATATAACTGATGCTCTTATAAGAAGAAGAGATTAGGACACAAACACACAAAGTGGGACCGTGTGAAGACAGAAGAAGAAGAAATAGCCGTCCACAAGTCAACGAGAGAGGCCTCAGAAGAAACCAACCTACTGAGCCTTGATCTTAGACTTCCAGCCTCCAGAAATGTAAGGAAATAAATTTCTGTTGTTTAAGCCCCCAGTCTGTGGTACTTTGTTATGGTAGCCCTAATGAACTAATACAAGCATTTTAAAGTTAGTTCAGCCTTCTGGTAAAGATGCAGAAACTGAGGTCTAGGAAGGTCAATTGACTTACCCAAGGTCACTGAACACATCAACAGTGAGCTGAGGCTCAAACCTATGTGTACTGACGTACACCCCAGAGCTAATTCTGTGACCCTATATTGTCTTTAGGGACCAGAGAGACAGACCAACCTCAACCCTCCATGAAGACTTCCTTCCTTTAGGACTGGTGGAGTCATACTGATACCTCAGTCCTCTGAGAATCTATAGTACTAATTATCTGAAGCCTCTGTTCAGCACTGGACAGTGCAGGCTTTGTATGACAGTCATGTGGCTTTCCCTACTGA
>NW_006776652.1:528458-529386 GCF_000442215.2 Lipotes vexillifer
TCCCTATGTTATTTAGAAGAGTGCTTGTGTAGGTAACCTGAAAATGTGGCAGCGGGTGGGGGGATACATAGAAGAGGAGATGGAGGATCACAAGGCTCATAAGACTTCTAAAAGGAAGAGCTAGAGCCCCTGAATCACTCACGTCGGTTCTGCCTAGGTGTTCACCATAGACCTGGGTCTAAGTATTCAAAAGGGGCCACTCTCCATATATATCCTTTGAAAATGCAATTCCTCAGTCAAAGGACACAGTCTCAATTCTGTCACTAATTTTCTCTGTGATCTTGAATTCATCACTTAGATTATTCATGCATTCATTTTTTCATATGGAGAATGGGGGAAAAAGAAATACCTGCCTCACCTACCTTACAAACATACAGCGAATATCAAATAAGATAATGTACAGGAAATCACTTGGAAAAGTATAAAAATGTTATTCAAATATGAAATGTGACAAATCCTTCATCCTCAAGAATATATGTGGATCAGAATGAATCTCTGTCTGGAGGAGGCAACAGCAATCATAATAGAAATGTGAGGCCTGATTGCTGGGCAGCCTACATGAGTGGCTTTCAAATTTGGGGAGAGAACTGTGGTGTGTAATAAAAAAAAAAAAATTGAGACTAGAAATCCCAGCCCCACCAGGAACAATGTGTATCATCTCATATGGGCTCCTAATTCCTCTGAAACTATATCTCTCATGTTCTAGGGACCCTAATTCCTCTGAGGCTATGTCTCTCATGTTCTAACATGAGGTTGCCTTCCAAACAAGGTTATTGTAAAAATCAAATAAGATTTTATACATGTATATGATTTTATATATATATATGATTTTATATAAATAAGATATGTAAGTATAAATATATATGATATATATATATATATATATATATATATATATATATATATATATATATATATATATGTCTGT
>NW_006776652.1:529471-535716 GCF_000442215.2 Lipotes vexillifer
TATATATATATATATATATATATATATATATATATATATATATATATATATGCCTGGATTTAAAAGAATACTATGTTAAGTAGACTGAGTGGAACAGGAACCAGGGGGTGTTAGGGGAGAAATTGAAGATCAAGAAGATTCTAGTTGGAAGCACTACAAGTTTAGCCACAAGGTACTCTGACCAGATAATCAGTTAGAGAGTATTAGAAAGGGCTTGGAAGTAGGGAATTACCTAGATAAGCAGAAGTAGACCAACCAAGAGAGTAAATGTAAATTTAGCAAGACAACAGGGAAAGACAGTGTGACTTTCAGAATTACAATATCAGGGGGTTGACTGGAGCAAAGCTAAGCCATTTTTCAGGTATAATACCTGAATAAAACATTCAGGTCAATATTTCCTCATAAACAGGGCAGCAGTGAAAAACAGATATAATTCACACTATGGATAGGAGTTAAAAAGCTTGGAGTGAGACAGAATCTAAATGCCTGATTAATTATTTTACCTTTGTCAAACTGAATTGAGCAATGAGGCTGTATTTGTAATTTGGTCACCTATCCATATAGTTCATCCCTTGATTGCTCTAAATATTCTTGTCACATGGGTTTTATTCCCAGCTACTTATATATATAACACCTTGAAATTATTAAGGGGGAGAAAGTAGTAAGAACTGTCCTGTGTGCTTTGCATCCACTAGACTTCTATGAAATGTTCAATTCTCAGAATACCTTAGAAAATTATAAAACTGGAAACCTGTGAGTCTTATAATTAAGGAAACTGAAGCTCAGAGGTTAATATCTCCATAAAAGATGATGATTAAACCCAGAATTAGGCCCAACTTAGAATAACAAAGACTTGAAAATGGTGAAGTCTCATGATAGAGGTTTATTTCTCTCTTAAGTAAAAGAAATCCAGAGATCCACAGTCATCAAGGACCAGGCTCTTACTAGCTCTCTGCTCCACTGTCTCTAAGGTGTGGTCCTCATCTTTATGGTCCTAAAAGATTGCTAGAGCTCCAGCCATCACCTCCATGATCCAAGGAGCAAAATAGAGAAAAAGAAAAAAGACACTCTCCCCTTTTTTCTAAGTGACTTCTCAAAAACCCCACCCTAGATGTCCCCTTGCATCTCATTTGCTAGAACTTAGCCACATAGCCTCACCTAGTCACAAAGGAATTCTGGGAAATGTAGTCTTTTATCTGGGAAGCAATGTGTCCAATTAAATTTGGTTCTGCTACTATATAAAGGGTAGTATGAATATCAGGAGGCAACTAGAAGTCTCTGCCGTACTACAATTTACTAATTCCAAAGCTTGTGCTCTTTGGTAGTAACAGAAACCCCTAAAATGCATCTGTTTGAGGATTTCCCAGACCCATTTGAACACATGCAGTGGCAGCTCAATCTAGTCCTGCTGCTAGATGGGAAAATAAAAACAACGTATTTTGATTGCTGTTACTATTGCTATTATTTAGGAGACAATTGGCCTCAATGGAACATAGGGTGCAGTGAACATTGACGAGAAACCCAGGAAGTCATCTTCTGCCTGCTCAACCAAGATACAGCTTTTATGTATGGTCATGAAAATTATGGTCAGAAATGCTTCCAATATAAATGTAATTTGGAGGGAGAAATACCAAGACTGGAAAGAGAATGGCTAAAATCTAAGTTAAATTTTGTTCTCTCTGTTGGCTTTCAAGTTTGCTGAGCTGAACATTTCAAAAAGGAAACAGAACAGACAAATTTTATCATTTTGAGAAAACAGGTCTAGATGTATTTTGCACCTATAAATGATCATGAAGAAATACCACGACTGCAACAAAGTACCTTACAATCACATATGGGGCCAGGATTCTGGAAACCAGACTGAAAAAAACAACACCTATTGTGTTCACTCACTACATCATTTTCAGAGCTGTAGCATCCAGTTAGGCCTGGGACAGTGGTGCTATGTCCAGCCCAGACCCCACAGCATCCCTCAGCATGGCTCTAGACATTTGTCCTGGCCCCGTTATGCTTCATTCCAAAGCAAGTCTAAATGAGCTCTTTCTGGACATTAGACAAGCACCCTGAAAACTAGGGAAGGTTTCAACCATCCCAAATGGAGTCATCTCAGCCTGGACATGTTCCTTCCCCTGTCTAGACCTAAATGCCCTCACGTATAAAATGAGCAAGTAGACCAGTTAATCAGAGGTCCTATTAGCACCAAATTTCATGAGCACTGAAATAGGTCACAGTGTAAGCCTTGGTGAGAGAAACCAAGAAGTGACTCAACCATTCTAGTTCTTTTTAAAACTCCCACACTCTGTAGGTGAATCTGTTTGAGAACTGTCCTCCAGCACCCCATTCAATCCTACAAGAAAAACAAGACATTCGCTATTGTTTGAGTCCTCTGCCTTGGAACCCCGGGTAAGGAGCCTTTTGCTGGCTCCAGAGATGCCCCGAGGATAAAGACAGCACAGTGTTCTGAGCTTGCTAAAAGCCTGGACTCTTGACTCAGCTGTAAGTTTAAGTCCCAGATCAGCAGCTTCCTGTCTGTGGTCCCTCAGCAACTTTCTTAAACTTTCACTTAATTTCCTGATCTCTAAAGTGGAGATCATAATGACACCTGTTGCTTTTAGAGTGAATGACATGATGTACTTAGGACTCCTAGCACAGTGTCCGGCACATACGAAGCATTCATCCAATATTAACTATTATTTGTAACCTTACTTACAACACTTAGAGACTGAAAAATATTCTGCTCCCTGGGAATCTGGAGTTTGTGAGTTGCTTTGAGACTTCTGTGCCTTAAACCTCAGAACAATCTAGATGAATTAAAATGTCTTGCCCCCAGTCTGGCAGGAAATAGTCCACAGTTCCACCAAATAATTCAAAACCCATATCAGAAGGTGTGTGAGTGTGTGTGTGTGTGTGTGTGTGTGTGTGTGTGTGTGTGTGTGATGCAATGAAAGAGGTGAAGGAAAGGAATCGTGTTCTCTAAAATTATAGGGTGAATTCCCTGGCGGTCCAGTGGTTAAGACTTTGGATTTCACTGCTGTGGACCCCGGTTCAACCTCTGGTCAGGGAACTAAGATCCCACAAGCCGTGTGGTACAGCCAAAACCAAACAAAAATATGGGGGGTGGGGACACTAGCAGCCACTTCCAGGAAGAATCAGCTACCTGTAGACATTACCTGAAGCTATAACATAAAGTTCATCTTAATCAATGGTAGCGACATTGCTGAAAATCTGGTGATTTTCATCTGGAGCTGACAACATGGTAATTTATATTCTGCACAGCATAACCAAAGAGCTTGTTATGCAAACACAGGCCACTGATTTGACAAATCTCCTGGAAACAGAATTAATGTCTGTATTCTGTGCAAAGATGTAATTTATTTTAATATTTTAAAGAGATAATATATATCTCTGTATATACAGTGAGTGAGATATATGCATACATCGAGATATATATATTTAAATAGTTGAGCTTGGGAGCTGGGGCTTGTGTGTTCTGCACTAAGAGGTCCAAGAACTACAATGAAAATGGCATTGCTGATTACTACCAGCATCTTTCATTTGGTGTGTTTCTCTTTCTATTCCTGGTGATAACATAAATATTATTCTTTTGTGAAAATGCTTTATTTATGGTGCCAGAGCAAGGAACACATTTCATGGTAATTGAGGTTTTTTGATGGAGAGCAAGCTGAGTTCTGCCCAACTGCAGAAAAAGTTTTAATTGGGTAGAAGGCTCCAATGGGTATTTCCTAGTCATTTTATTTTCTTTTTTAAAAGGAAAGGTTTTGTTAAAGGAAAACTTAGCCCTGGCTGGTTATGAAGGATTGATTCTGAAGGTTGGGGATCAGTAGAATCCTGACCTCCCCCTACCCCCTGCAAAATATGAGACCAACAGAGCTTGGGGAGCAATTCCAAAGAGATACATTTTAATGGTTTCCCTCAACAAAACGTGTATAGCCCCGCTTTTGGGGGGCGGATCATGTAGGTCCTGGGCTTCACCAAAGTTTGACAGGTATTTGCCTTCAGAAAGAGCCTTTAATCCTTGTTGTTTTTCCAATGGGATATAGAGAAAAGAAGTGGCTTCTCACCGAATCCTTACAGCCCTTCATCCCCTCTTTTCACTCACCTCCCATTTCCATTTCAAAAATATGATTGGAGGAATTAAAACCATTCTACCCTGATTCCCCCAAATCCCCTTGAGTCTGAGCACTTCTTTCTCCCTTGTCTGACTCCCTTGTGGAGAAAACTAATCAAACCTGCCACATCTGTTGCTGCTGCATAGCTAAGGGACCTAAACTAGAAATCGATGTTCCATGGCCCAGGGGACCCATTTTGCTGTTTTCTCTATTAACGCCATGTCAGGAGATGTCACCAGGAAGCCAGGCTGCTGAAGAGAACATCAGTTCCCATTTGGAAAGACCCCTGACGGCCCTCAGGCAGGTGAGGCTGGGGAAGTGTGTCCCACTGGGAGGGCACTGATGGGGGTAGACAATGGGCCTGCTAAGCTCTGTCACTTCTGCTGACAGAAGAAAACAGGCTCAAAGGCAGGGAGGCAGGGGGCTGCCCTCTTCCATGGTGGAAGTGGGCAGTGGGCTCCCCTAGTAGGGGCCCGATCTGTGCCAGGGGTTAGCCAACACAGTGTGCCAGCTCCATTTCCATCATGGCCCCACATTCACCCCACCCTCACTCTGTCCAGGTGTGTTTTGAGAAGCAGGTAAATGTTAGGAAAAAAAACAACACAGGCTTTTACTGAGTGTGGTTGACCAGATGACCTCAGAAAGCAGCCTTGGGACAACCATGGTCTGCCCAGTTTCTCCACCTCATGCCCTGTAGACTGACCCAGGTTCATTGCACACCCCCTGACCACCCAGATCTCCCAGTGTTCTCCAAGGTTTTCTTCCCCTTGCCTGTCCCTCATTTCTCGCTGCCAGCTTGGTCCCAGCCCTCAGTGGAGCTCTGGTCACTTGCTAACCATTCTGATGGTCATGATGCAGAATTCAGACTTAGATTTAACTGGCAGTTATGCAGTGGCTGCTGGGGTCCAACATTGCTCCATGTGCCATGTACCAATCAATCAGAGTTTCAGGCCTGGTTCTGCTGCTCATTATGACCTTAAGCAGATCAGATATTGGATCAGGGAAAACATCATCTCCTCATTTAAGCCTTCCCAGACCGTAGCCCCTACCTCTCTCATACACAAGGAAATATTATGTACTCTTTCATCTCTGCCCCTTCAACACTCACTATTTCTATAAGGCTGCAGTGCCTCCTACCCTCCTATTTCTCTCCATCCCATTTATGAGATTTCTGAGCATGCAGATTGGTCAATTTAGAGTTGTATAACCAATGCCTAGCATATAGTTGATACTCATAAGCACTGGTTGAACACATGAATTAATTCAAGAGAGGAGATAAAGATCGACACACCACCTGGCTTTTCAGCTACCTCTCCTATACTTGCTAGAGTAAGGAGGAGGTTGATGCAGAAATTGCTGAAAACTTAGGTTTTGAGCTAAGGATCCATGTTTCCAATTTATAGTTCATAGAAGAGATTTGAGAGCTTAGCAGAACATAGTAAGTATTCCCTATACTATAGCACACTAGAAAAGGTATTTTAGTCAAAGCCTAGACCCTGATTCTAAAACAACTCAAACCAAATCACTTAAAACCACACAGAGGGGGGCTTCCCTGGTGGCGCAGTGGTTGAGAGTCTGCCTGCCGATGCAGGGGACACGCGTTCATGCCCCGGTCCGGGAGGATCCCGCGTGCCGCGGAGCGGCTGGGTCCGTGAGCCATGGCCTCTGAGCCTGTGTGTCCGGAGCCTGTGCTCCGCAACAGGAGAGGCCACAAAAGTGAGAGGCCCGTGTACCGAGAAAAAAAAAAAAAAAACACACAGAAGTTTTCACTACCTGAAGCACATTTCTGCTAAGGCATGTCTGTGCCAAAAAATGTGAAGTTTCCTCTTGGGTGGTCATTCTTTACACAACACAGAGAATAAATCTAATTTACATTTTTTGTTTCTGTTGCTCAAAATATTCAGGCAGGATTGATGGGACTGGGGTGATGCAGGAGGGCAGAGCCATAGCCTGTGATAATTTCATGTGTCTTTCCCAATGAGGCTGGAAGGTAGCTCATCTCCCGTCCTCCAGAGAGAAAGTACAAGAAAAGCCCTGCAGAGATCAACTCTGTACTGACTTGAGGGGTAGGATTACTTGGCTCCTGGCCCTCCAGGGTGTCACTCTGGTTCAGCA
>NW_006776652.1:535766-548866 GCF_000442215.2 Lipotes vexillifer
TCAGCAGCATTCACAGTTTCCAGGAAAGCAGTCTGGGAGGGCCCTGAATTTCCACACAGACACGCAGCTACCAAAGAAGTGGAATTTTTGCCCTCTACCTCATGCAGTCCCAGAAAATCAGGAATTTCTCCAAGGCCATTCCATATAAACCTCACATGCAAGAGGTTTGACTCTAGAGACAGTTACCCAGAATAAAAGCAGAGCTCCGAACTGGGCCAGCAAGGTGCGTTACCCAGGGGGAGGGCAAAGGAAGTGGGTAAGAGCCGGAACTAAATACATCTTAGCTAGAGGGAAGAGCAGAGGAGATTTTTCTCAAAACAACAAGGAAAAAAGTCTCTTCAGGTTGAAAAGATGGAGATGAAGTTTGCCATGCAAGAGGGCTTTCTAATAGACAGTTTTTATCTTGACAGTGTTGTTCTCTTAACATATATTTACTTTCCAATCACCCAGAACTGTGTAATTAACCTGTCACTAGACAGTGCTTGCCACAATAATGAATGGATAAGGATCTGGGTACTAATAATCAGCCCAGGGGAGGGAGGGTGATCCTTATTCTTATGACTCAGTTGACGTGTTTCTCTAGCATAATTTTATCTTCCTCACACTTTTATTTCCTCAAAGGAAACTTCTTTTTAATACGAAGATGTCCTAGGACCCAGCTCATACAGAAGAGAGTTAGATGCTTTGAGTGTGGCAAGCCTCAAGATGAGGGGGTGATGGCATCATAATTTTAGATAAGCAGGGTTCTCACCCCAGGACTTTGGCCTATGGTAGAATAACAGAGGAAAGGATGGATTTACCAGAAGAGGGCCTGGTGGGAGCTAGAATTGGGGTGTGATTCTCTTAGGGGTGCAGGAGTGCTGAGCAAAGAAAACAGCCCAGTCACAGAGCATGGCCATGGAGAAGGTAAATATTAACCATGTCTTTGATTTTCTGTATTCTGATGTTTTGACATCTGGGACCTTGCTGACCCTGCAGGGGCAGCCTCTCCCAGGCTTAACTAATTCCTAGAGGTAGTAAATAACTAGCCAGGGTGCATACCTTTCAAATGCACACCAACTGATCCAGTCCCATCCTCTCAACCACTCAGTACTGCATGCACTTATCCTGATAACCTGAGACAAGGCACCAGAGAGAAAGGGACAGCCTCTGTACCCCAGAGCCTGCTAAACTGACCCCAACTAGCCAATCTTACAGTTTCTTATGCTGCCTCACCCAAGTCTTCTTGCAGAAATTGCAATAAAGGCTCTCGCCCACAATTTCCCCCTTTCTCCCTCTGCCTCCTGACCAACCCTCTTTCCCCTCCCTCCACCCCAAGCTGACGGTGACATCATGTGGCCCTTTCTCTTGGGATCTGTGAGCATGACAAACTATCTTTTTAGTGGTAAATGTCTATTGATCCGTTGGCCTCACCATACCTGAATAATAAAACCTCTGTTTTAAAACAAGGCTTCAGGGGAAGCTGTGACATGGTGGGCACGAAGGCGTTCTGGGCACTCACCAGTCAGTGCTGATGCCAGGAAAACCATTACCCATAGACTGATGGGCTGAGGCCGTGGACATACTTCCTTTCTGGTCCAGATTGGCTCAGAGATCAAGTGGGGCCGAGCCTAGAAACAGGGAGCACTAGAGACCACCACTGGTGACAGCAGGTCGGGGAGGAGCTGCAGACAAGCCTAACCTGGTCAACGTGAATCAAATACTTTGAAGGTCACTGTCCTGGGTTAAGAGACAGAAGCCCTTGGTTCCAGTTCTGGTACCACCACTAACTGCTCATTCTGATTTGGGGAGAGGATTTAACTCCTCTGAACATCAGTTTCCTCATCTGTCAAGTGGGGATAGTTGTGCTGATAGGTGTGCTCTGCTCACTGGAAAGGTGAAGTTAGACAAAGGAAAGCACTGTCTAAAGAAAACCACCATCATCCTCAACATGTCATAACTGTAGTTTTGATATTATTATTCCTCCTTGTTTTTATTTTCTCAGTATATCCACCAGGGGAGGAACTACACACTGTATTTATCTGCACGTTACTCAGAACTTCACATGGCGTAGATGCTGGAGAAGGTCAACTGATGCAACAAATAATTACTAATTTGACCCAGAAAATTGCCTTTTTAAATTTTTTGGACTTTTCAGAAATAAGAAGGGAAAAGAGAGGGGTGTGTGTGGAGGACTATGGAGGTAGGTGACACCTGGGGACACCATGATAAGTTTCTGCTTCCAGGCACCAGTATGTCCACCCTGTAGGGCTTGATGGCCAGGGCTCTTGACCCAGACAGAGAGGAAGATCTCTCCAAGCAGACATCCTGACAGGCCTTCATCTTGCCTTTCAGGAATAAATTTGATAAAAGCATGGGTCAGAGCTGGGAGGGGTCCAAGCTTGGAGCCAGTGCTGTGGTCATCCAAGCAGCAAATCCAGACCCATCCCTGAACCTCTCTGAGGGACCTGGGCCCCATTATCTCCAGCCACCCCTCTCCACACTGCAGGTAGACTTCAAGGCTTCCTACGTGAAGACACGGTCCAGACCACGTGATTTGATTTCTGGTCAATGTCAGTGCAGAGCCACTGAGCTCCCACCTACAGCCCACACTCAGATTCGTGATTGCAGGCTGAAGTGGTCCATTCATTCGTCTGGAGGTACCCCCGCCCCCAGGCCATCCTGTCTGCACTGTCATGTAAACACCACCAGAGTCGTGACAGGGACTAAACTCTGGAAGAGAAAAATTTTCCCTTTCTCTTCTCTTTCCCCTCTGTTCTCCCATTTATTTCCTTCCCTCCGGAGTCAGATGTGGCTTTGAATTGGGTGCCTGTCATTTCCCAGGTGGACCCACCACGTAACTTCTGAAGGTCACCTGCATTGGTGGGTTAGTTAGTGATAACACTCATGTTATCTCATGTATGTGGCAAGAGAGAATGAGATGTGTGTGAAGGGCACAGTGCTTAACACCTCGTGGATGGTCCATAAACCCACTTTCCTCCTCTCCCTCAGCCTCAGCCTTTGGTCTTCCTCCCTCTCCTACATTTCTTTAAAAAAAGCAGGGCTCTTCTTTGAATAACAGATCTGTCTGTTTCCAGTCTCAGATGCTCTGTGTAGTGCAACAGCGGCCAATGCCGCAGATGCCTTGCTAATGCCCCAAGGAGAGGCCAAGACTAGAGACAGGCTCTAGCCTCTTTGTTTCTGTTTTTGAAAAATCTCTCTCCCTGAGGGCACAGCCTGAGGATTGGAAGATACATTAGGGAGGTGAAAAGGAAGTGATGCCAAGGTTCCTCTAGAGATCAGCCCTTAAAAATAAGGGTTCATGAAGAAACTTGCTTCCTCTAGGGACTCCCTGCCACTGCCCTCAACATCTGCTGGCACGGTTCCTGAGAGTCCCATAGCTGCCCTGGCTCCTGGGCCTTAAGACAGCCAGGAAGGAGGTGTCACGGCTATTCCAACTGGTGGGAGGCCTGCCCTCCCCACAGCTGTGGGTCAGCCCAGCCTCTGGGACCCTACACCCCTCCCTCCATCTTCTCTCCTGACAGGTGTGCATTTCACTCACCTTCCCTCCTAAGTGATCAGACCCAAGCCCATGGCCACGTCACCATCACCACGCCAGCTCCTTCCGCAGGGTGGCTTCCCGAGGCAGCCCCACTTTTCCTCTTAGGGCTTTCCTGTCTCTCTTACCTTCTGTTCGCTGCCATCAAGCTCCTTCTCTACTAAATCCAAATCCCTCTCAGCTAGGTGTCACATCTGAAAGAGGCCTGATAAATTAAGCCCCACTAAAATGTCCCAGCTAAAACTGACAGTGGCTTAATGTGCTTTTAGCTTAATGCATTTGAGCCCCTCTCCAGTGTGTTAGCCTTTTATCAGGGGATTCCTTCAGACACAGTGGAATGTTCCTCAAAGATGGAGATGATGCAGCCTTGTGTGCAGTGGGGACAGCAAAGGGAAAGCTTGAGGCAAGGAGGGCTTTTGGGGATCCTACCACCCAGCTGGCTACCTACCCATTTCTGAGCACTCCTCAAACATATAGTAAGAGATTACTCTCCACTGGGCACTCTGTTAAGCACTGGAAGATTGGGAAGAGGGGGAAAACTGGGAAAGATTAGTATTTTTTGATTTAATATTCAACATTTATTCAGGTTTATGTGGTAGAACAGAGATTGACAGTAGGTAGGCTGTATATGAGAGATGGAAGCAAGTCAAGTTCCATGACCCTCTCCTGATGTATTGCAAAGCCACACCCTAGTGCAGAGAACCACATATTAAATACCTCCCCATCACTCCCATGCCCCACACCTTAGACAGCTGCAATCAGCATGGACTCTGGGCAGCCTGACCTTGCTAAGTGCCCAGCACTAGTCAGGCACAATCTCATGAGGCACAGTGGGGCAGAAGCAGCCACTAAATTCATCTTCAGATCATAGAAGGAAGGCAGGGGCAGGGAAGGTAAGCGTTCATGCTGCTGCATCACATTTGCAGACTGTTTATAGGGAGGAAAGGAGAAGCTAGTGCGCAGTGAGCAGCTGGCAGGGATGGCAATAGGGCATGCATTCTGCATCGTACTCATCACCAAAGAGCTCTCGCAGGGCATTGCCCTTCCAGCTTCTATCATTCCAGCATTGTCTCCTCTGACTCAGAATGGCAACACTCGATTCTACTGGGTTGGCAAAAAAGTTCGTTCAGGTTTTTGCATGAAATCGTACGAACTTGTTGGCCAACCCAATATAACCGGTTTACATGGGTTCCAAGCACCTCCTGTTTTCAAGGCGTTCTACCAGTAGGAAGTCTATTATCTCTCCATTACATGATAGAGTATCGGCTGGTCAGATTATATGATAATGTGTCCTACTTGCTGGTTCAGAAAATATGCTTAATGAACCTCTCTAACCATATGGTGGGTTTGTCCTTTGGGCAGGATACAGGATTACTAAGGAATGACCCAGAGGTATTTCTCCAGGCATTTTCCACTAACTTTTCCTCTCCAACCACACTTCTCAGAGGACACAAACCCCAGGACCTGAATATGTGCACACTGGTGGGGATGAAGTCAGCTAGTTCAAGGACCCGTCTCTCTGTGGTGCTGAATAGATTCTCCCCTCCTCTACTGGGCATCACTCACCCCCTGAACTCCTCCAATGACTCCTGCTAAGGAAGTCCTCCACATGTCCTGCCCCCCTGTTTGCAGACTCCTAGCTTCTTGTCCAAGCTCATTAGATTCAACCCAAGTCTACATTCTCTGCTGCACCCTCCCTCCCTGATTCCCTGGCAGGAGGATTGAGGTGACCTTTAAATGTCGCTTATAAATGCCAGCTGATGCTAACTGGCTCCAAACATCTGCGCAGACGTGGTTTTCCTGAAGGCCAGCCGGATGGCAGTGCTCAAGCCCAGGAGAGGGGAAGCTGGCTGCTGGGGACAGGTCTGTGCCTGGAGCAGACACGTGGCCTGCACTCAGCCAGAAACCCCGTGTTCCCTTGGCCAGACCCTCACTGAACCGGGAAGGTGATGTCTGTATTATTAAATGTTAGAGTTGGAAGGGTCCTTAGAAACTGCCAACCTTCACGAAAGGTTGGGACGAAATCGAGGTCTCAAGAAAGAGGTCAAATATATGATTTGACCTCAAAATATATGATTTTGAGACCCTAACATCTGCCAGGAAGTCTACTAGGCACTCATCTCACCTTATACTTTCTTTTTACTGAATTAATGAATGGATGTGTTGTTTCAGTTAATTCTCACAAGGGTTCTGTTAGACAGGAACCATCCTCACATTAAGATAAAGGAACACACAATCTGTGAAGTTGAATGAGTCATCTAGGGTCACGACGCTAATAAGAAGTGAAGCCAGGGACTTCCCTGGTGGCACAGTGGTTGAGAGTCCACCTGCCAATGCAGGGGACACGAGTTCGTGCCCCAGTCTGGGAAGATCCCACATGCCATGGAGGGGCTAGGCCCGTGAGCTGTGGCTGCTGAGCCTGTGTGTCCGGAGCCTGTGCTCCACAGCAGGAGAGGCCACAACAGTGAGAGGCCCGTGTACCGCAAAAAAAAAAAAAAAGAAGTGAAGCCAGAATTCAAATCTAGGTTTGCCTGACTCTAGAGCAATTTCCAGTGCCCCCCCCGCCCCCGGCACTGCTCCCCATCCCTCACTGCTTCTCTCTTCCATCATCAGGACCGGGTCTGGAGCTTTTGATTGCTCCATGCCCGCTGATGATTTTCCTGAGTCACTGGTTTCATTTACAGTTATTTATTTATCAATTAGCATTCTCCTGTTCTACTGCCTGAAGCTTTCATTTCCCATTACCCAGCTTCCATGTGTTTGTTAGAATGAATTGCCTGCAGGAAGAGTGGGAGGGATGAGCGAGGGGGAGACCCTCTCTCAAGGGACATCCCACTACTAGGCTACAGTCACTGAACACTGTGGGGATGGTATACTTTTCCCCTTGCTCTCTTATAAAGGGGAATCCCAAGACACAGCATGAGGCCCTGAAGAAGGCCCTGCAGGAATCATAAAGGGGAAAATGCTGACTGGTTTGGGGAAGGCACTGGGCCTGAGAAGTGAGACCCTTGGGCCAGATTCTAGTGTGACTCCAGCTAAAAACAATTCAGTTTCTTGTTAACTCAGTGAGTAACACAGTGGGCTCCCAAATGGGCCATCCTGCAGAAACATAGCCTCAGTTTTCCACCAGACATCTCATAAATGCGTATAAGAGAGTTCCTGAAAAGTAGCCCCTGGCTGACAACACAGTCATGGCCACCTTGCCTCTGAATCATGGCAGAGTCATTATATAAAGAGTCCCAGCACCTAGTCCCACTTTCCTAGCTGGAAGAGTCACATGAACAGGCCCTTAAGAGAAAGAAGTAATTCTTAAGGTACAAAAAAGAAATTGTATTGTATAAGGCATATCTTACTTCGGCAAAATTTGTCACATTAGACTACTTTTAAGTGTCATGAAGCTATTAAGGTTCATAGTATCCTTAGGTCCCTAACTTACAAGTAATCAATAAAATAAGAGTCAGATTGGACTCAGTGAATTATCACACTGACCAGGTTTTTTTTTCCAGTGACTTGTTTATTCATTCACTTATTTGTTTGTTCTTCCCTGCATTCAGTAAGTCATTCATTCATGAATCAATACCCACTGAGTTCTCAATGTGTATGCGGTCCTTTGGGAGAATAAAAAGATGGAGAAGATGCTGTTGCTGCCACCATGAAATTTACAGTTTATCTGCCAAGGACACTAATGCAAGGGTCAGAGCCCTCCAGTTCCAGCCAATCTGCATTCTGACCTCAGAGGCACCTATCTCAATTGGATATGGGTTCACCACTGTCTTGCCTTCACTCTCGGCCTTTGCCCACCAACTTTCATTTTTCCTTTAGTAATCTCAAGATGCTTTATTTAAAATATTCTTCAGGGACTTCCCTGGTGGTGCAGAGGTTAAGAATCCGCCTGCCAATGCAGGGGACATGGGTTCGAGCCCTGGTATGGGAAGATTCCACATGCTGCAGAGTAACAAAGCCTGTGCACCACAACTACTGAGCCCACGCTCTAGAGCCTGTAAATCACAACTACTGAGCCCACGTGCCACAACTACTGAAGCCCATGTGCCTAGAGCCCATGCTCTGCAGCAAGAGAAGCCACTGTAATGAGAAGCCCGTGCACTGCAATGAAGAGTAGTCCCCGCTTGCCGCAACTAGAGAAAGCCTGCATGCAGCAACAGAACCAATGCAGCCAAAAATAAATAAATAAATTTATTAAAAAATAAAATAAAATGGTTAATTTAAAAAAATAATTAATTTAAATTAAATTAAAATATTCTCCAAACCCTCCCTACTATCAGAGGATCTCCTGAATCAGAGAAAGTAATCAAAATAATGAGAAAGAGCACTTTTGGTGAAAACATTTTAGACATTTGAATTGAATATTTGAGTAAATAAGTGAGAGGACTTGTCTCCCTACTTAAGAACCTACAGGATGAGCTTCAGAAGACTGTCCTCATTAGAGAATGTCTCTTAGGATGCTGGTGCCCCAGTAATGGAGCCACTGGTGAAACAAACAAAATGGACAGGCAAGGAAAGTGGCATCATCTCCCAGGAAGTCTTAAACATGCTTATGATTTTCTGATTCCATAAAAAGAGAAGATTGAGACTCATACTTATTTTATTTGAAGTAGTTGGCATAGCCCCAATAATAATTGTAGGTACTACTCGTATTGGCTGAGTGGGTGACATTCTGTGTTTATTTTCCATTCCAGCAGAGAAAGGCATGTTGAGAAGCTATAACGGACCTGTTCTAATTGCCCCAGGATGCGTCTCTATTTCCAAGACAGCATGCATGCATGGAGCAATGGACAAAGAAAGGAAAAATTGACTCTGGAAAAAAAAAAAGGCCAAAAGGTGTTCAGCTAATGTAATAGTCTTTCCAAGAAAGCAAGAGCAAGTTGGGGCAAGTTGGAAAACTCAACGCTGCAGCCCATAATGCTTGAAGTAAGGTAAATGGTGAGGGACCAAGAGTCTAAATTGTAGATAAACAAGGTTTTTAAAGGTAGGAGGATTCTTTTTTAACTGACAAATTTAGAAATCTAATCCTAGGGCTAGAGAAAGTAGAAGTTTAGTTTAGGAAAATTCTGTGGCAAGAATCCAAGAAGGACACTAACATTGGAGATCTAAAACCCAGCTGAGGACTGCGGACTCAATTAGAAAAGACTTTTCTCCCTCTGTTATTAAGGGAGATGAGTGTAATCATTCTAGCCACTTTAACTTGAAAGTAAAAATGACAAAATGTACTATTTGGGGGGAGGGGGGTCGATTCTGCCCAGCAACGATTCCTCCTCCATTGATAATTTTATTCTGATTTTTTTCTAGGACATCCCTTTTCCATTCTCAGTCCATCCCCAGCACCAGATGTGAAGCACATGACCATGGCCTGACCAATCAGCTCATTACAGACTGGTACAGAATGGACACATGACTTCACCAAGTCAATCAGAAGAATTCTCAGGGCTTCCACAGAAGGGTTCCCACAGAAACCACCAGGAGAAGCCTTTCTTCATTCTCAAAAATTTGAAGTTGATGGGAGCCACTGCAGTCATCTTTCAACCACAGGGGGAGAGCTTGCCTTAGAATGGAGGCAGTGCCAAACAGAGCCAAGCGATGGAGAGAAATTGAATCATGGTGACATAGATCTCTTGCATCAAGACATATCTGATGCCAGACTTAGAACTGCAATTCTTGGTTATGATGAAGCCAGTTTGAGTTGGATTTCCACCACTTTAAACTAAATGAGACCTAGCTCATACAATAATTGAACTATTGCAAAAGGTAACTAAAATTGAGACCCTTGCCAAAAATATGGAACTATTTATCTGAAACTTACCTACTGACATTTATCACACTCCAAGAATCTCTTATACTTTAATAAAATGTCATGTGCCTTCCTGCTGTGCATGGACTGGAGAGGGCAAGGTAAGGGCATGGAGAATTGTGACACAGGTCTAGCACCTTGTCACTTTGAACCTCACAGGCTCAGTGTGGCATCAGTGAATGTTTCCCAAGTAAAAATGACCCTTCAGCATAATGGTGACCACAGGCCACCTTTCCAACTGGCCCTGCTGGCAACAGCAGCATATTATCTCACAGGAGTTCTCGCAGAAAGGAAAAAAAGTTGTCATGGAAAAACTCCTGATTTACAAGATAGATTTGGTTTGGATCTCACTCCCCCTAAATGTGTGACCAGGCACAAACGAACAAACCCCTCTGGGCCTCGGCTCCTCCCTGTCTACATGGGGGATGGCCCTTCCCTCCCTGCCTCAAGACGTTGACCTGTGATGCTAACATGAGGACACCAGGCGAGCCCTAAAGTGCTGCTTAACTAGGTAACATTATTAGGAAAACTAGAAATCTCTTCCTGAGGACACACATATCAGCATTAGCTTCTCTTTTTAGGTAATAAACAAACAAACAAATGAATCTTTGGTATAATCACAACTAAATTAGAAATGTCGGCATCCCCCAGAACAAGCTATCTATCCAGAGAAGCCGAGAGGCCTCGGATGCACAGAATCATATTTCCCCAGGCATAGGATTAATTAAAACTATCAAGTGTTCTCAGCTTTTTGAAATTAACTTTGAAAGTGTTTGGTGTGAAGGGATAAAGAAAGAGACTAGGCAGTGGGGGAAGCAGCCCAGGAGCGGGGTGCTGGGAGAGAGACACGCCAGGGCTGTGTGTTTACTTTATTCTTCTTAGGAGAAAGGGAGAACAAACGGAGATGTTAAAGTGTCTTTAGGAAAGACAGCAAAGATAGGGACAGCTGTGCATTCACCCCTCCCCTCTGTGCAGACCATCTTTTTCTTCCCTGGTGAACAGGGGCTCACCACTCAGAACACCTGGGCCAAGGCAGGTGGTGTAGACGGAGGGGTGGGGAGGAGAATCCTCAGAAGACAGATCAGCCACCCTTCTCTCTCTCCCCTTCTGGGCTTCCTTCTCTTTTTCTTCCTTGTGAATAAACTCATTTCTGGCACTTTTCTGAGCTCTTGGACAGATGGTCATGTTATGAGCAGAAGCAGCAGAGAAATGCACCAGGAATCCTGAGTCCAGCTCTTGTCCCCCCATTTATCAGTGGTATGACCTCAGCTAAGTACCTGCTGCTTCTTAAGACTCAAATTCTCACCTGTAGGAGTGGAAGGAAAGCTGAGGCATTTCCTCCTCAAGAAGCCCAAACGAGACATTGGAAGTGAGTCACATAATACATAAAGGATTGCCATAGAGTTCCAGAAGCCCTAAAGATTCTTCCACATTTCACGTTTACTCAAATCACTTTAGGCTGGTGAAGCCTGGTGGTGATGGAACCCAAGGACTTGGAAGACTCTGGACTAATAACTAACATCCTTCCTGTTGGGGTTCTGTTTTTAGAATGGTAAGGAAATGCATTTTCCTTGCCTTTTGCTGTCACTGTGATACAAACCCTCAAAGCATACCCAATTTCCTTTTACTCTCACTTTGGCGAACTAGAGCTCTTTTCATGAGCCCACTCACCACCTGCTTGTCTCTAAGCTCCCTTAGATCCTAGCAAGAAGTGCTGTGGGTCTGTAGAACTACACTTCTAACTTCTTCCATCTCCTTCCCCTGAATTTGTACTTCCAAACCTCAAGCATTGTGAGGCTTTGGACTCCACCTTCTGGAACTAAGGGATCTGCTTCTTTATGTGCTAAAGCCTTACTTACCTTCCCAGCCATATTAGATGTCTACCCAACATTCGATGTCTTTCCCTCTCCTTCTTAACAGAAGTCAGGGTTTGTTCAGCTTTCCTACGGTCCTCCATTCATCCAGGTGATTCAGAGAACACCCTGTCACCTTCTCCAGGTACAAAGGGTTTGTCTTGATTGGTCTAAGCCAATCATGGTGGTACTATTCCCCTTTCCAATAGTTGGGCCACGGACATGTCAATTCTGGCCAGCAAGAGATGGAGGGATGTTTGTTGAGGACTTCTGGGAAAAGTTTCCTCATTTTGCAAAAAAAAGACATAAGGAAAGAAGTCATTTTCTACTCTTGGAAGTCTTCAGGTATGAATATAGTGCCCAGCCATGAGGGCAGCTAGACAAGGACAAGCTTTTGTCCTGAGGATGGCAGAGCAGAAGGACAAAGTGTGCAGAGACATTGACACCACTGAGCTGCAGGATTAGCCAGCCTGTGAGCCACTCTGCCTGAGTGATTACCTGAGATAATTGTATCATTGTTTAAGTCCCTTGGAGTTGGGATATCCTTTTACTTGCAGCCTGAAGTGCTCCACATATCCAGCAAATCCCACCATTTTCCCAGGTGGAGTGTCCTCAGTCCCTGGTTGTAGGCTTATCAATCTGGGGGAGGAGTTTGCTGACACCACATCAGATGGGCTGATATAGGTGTGCAGATGCTGCCGGGGAGAGGAGGGGACACAACCTTCCATGGGAGGCCCAACATCTAATGGGGTGCCAAAGCCAATGTAGTCTCTTCAATTGTTTTCAATCTCTTCCCATCCTGGTCAAGCTGCTCTTGCTTGGACTAGTTCAACTATGTTTTCTAGCTACTTCTCCTCCTATGAGTCTTGGCCCAGCTCAGCTCTGTTAATTTAATTGCCATGAGAGACAACCAAGGTCTATGTGTCACCACAGTCCATCTGCTACTTAATAGCTCCCCACTGTATATGGGATAAAGTTCAAGCTTATTTGCAGATTAAAGAACATCACCAGGTCTAGTTCCAGACCTCATTTCTACTCTCATCTCCCACAAGACTGTGCCTTACCCTCTATGCTCAACTTAACTGTAGTCCTTAGGCTGTCCCAGGCCTCCATACTCTTTGCCACACAACCTCCTGTGCCCAGAATGCTGTTTCTTCCTTCTGCACCTGGCTGATAATACTAATGATTCTTCCAGATTCAGCTCAGCCCTCGTTTCCTCCTAGAAGACTTCCCTGAATCTCCAGGATATTCCAAACCCCTTCTGGGCTTCCATCTTAGCCTGTGCACATCTACAGCATGGCATTTACCACGTAATATTAAACATTTCTGTTTGAGTCAGTCTCCCCCGCCAGATTTTAAGCTCCTTAAAATAAGACAGGAACGGTTACTTCTTCATTTCTGCACACCTATAACCTGACATAGTACTTGGAACATAGTAGCTTCTCAGTAAATAGAGATTGAGATGAAATTTGAATTTTGCAGTTGTCAAGCATGCACAAATACTTAGCATGAGGAAACAAAACAAAACAAAATAAAAAAAACATGCGCCCTGAGGAATGACTAGATTAGAGAACTACATTCTTCACTGCCCCATTTGGGCACACAAGGATTATTGGCAAGAAAGAGAACTGGGCCTAATAATATGACATAGGCCAAGTTAAAGAAAAAGTGTTATCTCAAAGCTTATACTAGTCCTCTGTGATACAAAAATTGGAGGTAGGATAAATCATTCTATGATTTTTTTTTAAAATTAATGTCTTTGTTAATCAATGGTAAGGACCAAGCCAGACTGGGCAGAAAAAAAGTTGAAACAAAGATAACTAGTTTATTCTGTTTAATAAAGTGGGAGGAATTTGTGTTCGGGGCTGGTAACCCTGTCAGGGATGCACACACCCTGGGAAAG
>NW_006776652.1:548876-550195 GCF_000442215.2 Lipotes vexillifer
AGTGAGGGTGGTAGTAGGTTATAGAAAAGTGGCAGGAAGAGCCAAAGAACTTTGGGGGAAGAATTATAATATTCAGTTTGGGGGTGTTTCCTATGCTGGGCTGGTCTTCAATCAGTCTCTTGGAGTCAACTCCAAGGCTTTAGTAAGAGCTTCAACCACAAGTGTTCATATCAATGCTGCTCCGTGGGGCCGTGAAGCAAGGAGGTTGGTACCCCAGCTCCCAACTCATTGGGTGACTTAAAGAGCAGCCACACTGGATAGGACCCAAGTAGAAACTGAGAACACAGCAGGAGCAGAATTATGGAGTGAAAGCTGACCAGGGAAACTTAATCTCCTTCCCCTTGACATACACTCACCCCCATGCAAAATACTGGGTTGGGTTTGATGCAAAATATCCAACACTGCAAGGGATGGAAGACTCAAATCATTTTATTTACATAACAAAAGAATGGGTGACCCAAGACTAGAGGATTTGGGAATACTTGGCCTGCATATTTAAATACACAAATGATATGTATATAACATATATATATATATATATATATATATATGTGTGTGTATATATGTATACATAGTTACATAGATTGTACCTTTTATTTTAAAACAAATTAGCAGTTAATTTGTTAACTACCATTTAACTACTATTAAACTTTTTAAAAATAGTTTATATACTTTTACATCCCTGAGCGAAATACTAAATCTTTAGCAAAGAAAAGATAATTCAATAAAAACACAAACAAAAGTGCTCTTTTCTTTCTTGACTTGTAAGTACTGAACTTAGAGTGTCATTTAGAATTTTTTTTTTTACTATCCTCAGCTTTTTTAAGCAGTTAAATTCAGAGTGATAATTTCTGTATCCCTTGCATTTCACTCCTACAAAGTCACAAGTTTTCACATATACCTTACTTGGCCCATGGAATGAATTATGTGTGTGTGTGTGTGTGTGTGTGTGTGTGTGTGTTTTCCTTCTGGAAAATCTAAGAGATATGCTATTCAGCCACCTGTCTTCTTCCTTGCTTTACCTGTCTTAGTCCCTCAGGAGCAGCTGACGGCTGTTTCTGCCTGCATCTCTCTTTCTGCCCAGTCATGCCAGGATCAGGAAGCACTTGTAATCCAAGTCAACAGGACCTTACTGAACAGAGGTGAGGTACCTAGGCCTCGGCCCCTGCCTGATTCCCTGAAACCTGTCCTACAGCCATGAGCCCACATGCCAAGTGCCAGGGGAGAACGCTCTGTTCTTTAAACCCACAGATTCCTCAACGCATATCATTCCCAACCCTTTAGTTGCAAAAGGTTGCATTTCTGCCTCTCTTTCCCTA
>NW_006776652.1:550205-594806 GCF_000442215.2 Lipotes vexillifer
ACTTCCCACCACCACCAGTGATGTGCAAGATCCCCAACTTCTTACTTGGGATCTTGGTGCCCTCAATTCTGGAGAGTACTTGAGTTGTTTGTGGTTTCCTATGTTCCTTGCCGATGGCTGGATTTATACCATTGCCGGGCATCCCAGACATTAGATAAGCTGGATTCCACCCTGTGTACATCGGATCCGGTTGAATGGAGCCAGAACTCAGCATGCTGGCTATGGCCACCACTGGGCCTCCCCCTGCCCAGCTGCCCTCCACCCAGGGCTCCAGGCTCAGCAGCCAGCTTGGCTCCTCTGCTGCATCTGACCCTGCGGACCCCACACAGCATGGATGAGCTCTGCCTGCACTTGCCCTCTGGGGCTGAGTGCTTTCCTCCTCTGCCAATTGCAGCAACATCCTCAGACTGATGCTGGGGAGACACCTGAGCAAACACAGTTTAGCAACTTAGCATTTTTGCATCCTGACTTTCTTTTACACCCAGACTGTTATTCAAAAGCTGAGTTTTGCCCGTACGCATGGTCTACCTATGCGTATATGTGTTAGATTTCTTCTCCACTCATCCGTGTGGCTTCATTTATCCAAATATGACCCAGGCCTTAAAACTCACATCATGAGTTGCTTCCCTTCTAAAGACTTTCCTGAAGATTTCAAACTCTTTGACAGTTTTAAACTCTTCATTTCTTGGGGTTACTATTGGTAACACAGTTTAAACCTTAATTTCACCATAAACTTTCCTGCATTTCCTCAGATCTTTTATATAAATACAGTGTGTGTGTGTGTGTGTGTGTGTGTGTGTGTGTGTGTGTTTCCAACCAAGACTAAAGGGTCTCTGAATGCAGGGCTATACCTTACTTTCTTGTTTCCTCTTCCCAGTCTAATATTCTTTACACGATTATTGCCAAAGAAGGAAGGGCTTTGACTCAGAAGAATTAGGTGTGAACTTTTTCCACTGGGCATACATCAAAATGTCCATGTAGATGGGCTATGGGACCAAAAGGGCTGACGAATAGACCTAAGGAAAGCAAAGGAGCATAACAGAAGCTCTAAGAGCATCATCAGAGACTCCAGATTACCTTCTGTTAACCATGGCCCTGAATCTCATATAATATAATCCAAAGCCCAAGAAGTCTTGCCAGCCCATGATGGCTGCACTCTCCCAGAGATGACTCAATGCCAAAAGCCCATCAATTCCAAGCCCCAGTTCAAGCCCGCAACCCACCATTAAGTTATCTTCACTGCAAATCAGGCAAGGATTGGAGCCAATGTGCCTCTTCTTGGGTAGAAAACAGATGGCTGGACCAGAGAAAGCTGACGGAAGGAATCACAAAACAAGTATCAATCAACCCAAGCAACTCACATTAGCAAACAGGCGCTTCGCAGCTCTGGGGCAGGCCTCTCTGGTGGTGTTTTTAGCGGCTTTCCTAATTAAGGATGAGCTGTGGAGCTCATCAGCCACCATAAGTCCCTGTTAGATGTGGCAGGTGTCTCTGAGAGCCCCCCTTCTACCATGACTTCCCGGTTGTGCTCAAGAGGAGCATACTGTATCAGCCAAGGAGCTGTGAACAGAAACAGAACAGGGGAGGAATTTAAAGAGACATCAACCCTGGAAACAACACCCTCTTGTCTTTTACAGCTTGTGTCTCCAAGTCCAGCACTTCCACTGGTGAGTGCAACTTGGTGTCCACTGCGTTTTGTCGCTCTTCCCAGATGCAAATTCTTTTAGGAAAAAGACCTCCTTTCACAGTTTTGGTGATTCCCATAGCACTTAGCACAGTGCTAGAAACACTGGAGAATGATTCATTGAAATATGGCCAGCTTGATCCATTGAGTTTTATTTAGATTCCTAAATGTTTCATCTTCTAGAGAATTTTCTATGTCCCACTTATCTGTCCCTTATCCTCTTCTACTTTTAATAATTTTTGTGTATTTCTATTGTTTCCCCTACATTTATAAAGTCCTTCAGGGAGGCTATGAAGACTTCGGCTTTACTCTGGATCCTTCTGTATCTCCCTAGTAGCTGAAACAGGACCAAGCAAATCACAGGTTCTCCATTCATGCTTGTTGATCTGAATCGATATTTAGGGCTGAATGTGGCCATGGGTTACATTCATGATTATCCGAGGCCCTGTGTCACATTCATGATTCTCCGAGGCCCTGGGTCCTCTCTTACCACTTGTTCTATTTCAGATCTATGGCAGGTAATGCGTAAGGCACGCCAACACCGCGACTGACTCCATCCCCACTGCCTTCAGTATGAGTCTGTGTTCCGCATTTTGTCAGGAGGAGCCAATGGTCCTCAGTCAAACTCAGAAAAGTCATTTAACCCAGAGTACTGACTCCCGACTCTTAAGCTTCTCATTTGTGTAATCCTTATGTGCTGATCAATTTTGTGTTATTAAACGAGATGAAATCTATAACATGCCCAGCATTGTCTGGCACATGGTAGAAACTTAACGTGTAGTCTCTATTTTAAACTACATTTAAATATTTTATTATAAGCATTAAAAGACTTTTTATTTATTTTATTATTATAAGATTTATATTTCCTTGTGGCCTTTAGCATAGGTTTCCAGAGCTGGAAAGGAAAAAGACAGATACTTTTTGTAAAATAGATGAAACAAGGCTATGACCTCACAGATTTCCTGCTAAGTATTTGGATTCTAGAGCGCACGAGTGATGAGAATGAGTACAGATCACAGATAGAGCCAAATATATTGTCTTTAAGGTCATTCTGGCTGATTCACACACTCTGTTGTTGCTATCTCTTGCAAAGCATCATGATACCAACTTTTGGACAGCAAGGAAAATTTGACAAGCAGATATGATAAATCTGAAGAGAGGCAGGCGGGAGCAGGACCCCAGAGCACCAACCTTAAGGTGAAACTTCATGGATGCTCTTGGGAAGTGAAACAGACAAGGGTGTAGAAACCCAAAAGCTAGTGAGAACAGATCAGGGACAAGTCAAATCAACCAGAAAGTCAAGGAAAGCCAAGCTTTAATTCTGCCAACCAGACTTTCTTTCCCCTCAAAGAAAAAGAGATGTGGTTCTAAGACAAGGTTTGTGTATACTGCTGGATATTTCAACTATCATACCAGGAGCAGAATCCCGGAGGCACTCAGGAAAATTATGGGACTGTTGAGAAAGTTAGAAGAACAGTTCTATCCCCTGATTCACCTGCTTTGATTCTGAAGTTTCATGTTGGTTCTCCCTTAGAGCCTGTGGGTAGACAGGCTTTGCTGGAAAGGGAGACTGTATAATATATAAATAGCACATCTAAAGTAGATTTGCAAGGGTTTAGAAAAAGCCATGAAAGACAGAGCCATAGAGAGTTCTTAAAGCAAAGATAGGGAAGATCCAGGTTAGGTATTGCCTAGGCTGAATGGACCAGTGGTCTCAAAGGGTGCTTCCCTTTATGATTCTACAAAGCCACCTCGCTGTTTCACTAAGGAAGCTATACCCAGTGGAAGCTCTCAATAGACCAGGGCTCAGGAATTTAGCGGGGAGAGAATCAAAGCCGTCCAAAGGCATTGGGAAAGACAAGGATGTTCTTAAAGTCTAATTGGGCCTGTTCTCTGCCTCCACCTGATAGGTTTGACTTCAAATTAATTAAAAAGTCAAATCCAACTGTCATCACAGTATCTGCTGAAGGAGCAAGCTGTTCATAAAACACCTTGTGTTTGCATAATAATTTTATGCTTTTCCAAGTGCTTTATCATCCATTGGCTCATTTGAACTTCATGACAACTCAACAAAATAGGCAGGGCAAGAATTGCTGGGGAGGCCATAGGGGATACTGGAGCCAGACTGCCTGAGTTCAGAGCCCAGTCCTGCCTCTTCCCAGCTGGTGACCTTGGGAAAGGGGTTAACTTCTCTCTGCCTCTACTTCCTCCTTTGTAAAATGGGCACAATATAGTACCCACACTGTTGGTTTATTGTTAGTAATAAATGAGTTGACACATGTGAAATGGTTATAAGCCTGTTTGATAGTAAGAACTGAAAAATTATTAGTTTTCAGTATGATTGGTCCTACGTTTTAGATATATCCTGGATCTAGCAGGACCCAAGATCTTCCAGCAGACACAGAGAGACTAGTGCATCAGGAAAGGCTTTGCATGCTGCAAAGCACTATGCACTGCAGGGAACAGTATTCCTCCTATGCCCTCCCAAGAGAGATGGATCTGATGTGGTCACCCTGGTCAGATTCTGCTCTCAGAGTTTCTGCAGAGGACAAGCATATATTGGGACACCTCAGAAAGGAAACTGATAGCCGTGCTTTTCCCAAAGTCCTCTGCAACCTCCAGCTCCTGCGAGGACCAGCCCAGCCTCCAGTAAAGGACAGTGAAGCAGAGACTCACAGGTAACAACAGCCCAGAGCAGGTGGGGTGTCTCTCCAGCCCCCAGAAAGATGCGCCAGAACCCAGCAAACATTCTGAGAAGCAGACCCATCAGCCAGTCCTCCCTGACAGTTAAAAAATTTCTCCAGCCTTGGAGCATGTCACAACCTATCAAGGATCACTCTGACATTTACAGTCCAGGATGAGGCACAGGGCTGATGTGAAACAAGACAGCTGCAATGATGCCCGAAGCTTCCACAGAGGCATGAGCCAGGGCTATGAGAGAGTGAGAGGAGGGAGGGGGGTCCCTCCTTGAGTTGTTATAAATCCCCACCACATTATTTTTTAGGAAAAGACGCTGAAAGGGAAACAGAGCACAAACTGGTAATGTCAGATTTTAACCAAACCGTCAGGCGCACACAGGGAATCTTCCAGGACAGCAGCGGAATGAATCCCCAAATATGGCAAGGTGGAGGGGCACAGGCCTTCTCAGGAGGTGGCTCTAATTCCCCTCTGCAGGACCCCCTTGGGGTCAGGGGACAAGATGGACAGGCTCTCATCCCTCCTCCATCATCTCGTGACGAGGCAGGAGCAGAGGCTCCTGTGAGTAAAGGGGTGGCGGGAGGAGAGGGGAAGCGTCATTTTTAGAGTCAATTGAAAAACTCATGGGGCCAAAGGGAACCTGAAAGCAGGGCAGCTTTGACCTGGATGAATGACTGAGGTCAGATGGTACTGTTCCCAATCTCCTCACCAATGTCAGCCTGGGGTAGAGAGAAGAGAAGGGAGTCAGGGAGATGGAAAAATCAGGACCAGCAAGTGAGGGGTGGAAGCAGGAGGCCCACTGCTATCAGAGTCTGGTCTATTGCTTTCCATCCTGCCGCCCCCAGCCCATATACACACAGCTTGAGGCAAAAACAGGAGATGGAACTGAGATCAGGGTAGAAGAGATGGAGCGGGGCTGGATGATTCACATGGAGTGGCCTCCAGGGGACTCAGAAGAGGAAGTGGGGCCCCACAGAGGGGGCTTTTCCTGAGTGGGGCGTCTCCTCCCACACACTGCCATGTGCCCTCGGAGGTGGTGGTCCTGACAGCTGGGTGAACTCATGGGGAAAAACAATCCAGTCAAACCTTCAGTAAACTGACAAATCGAGCAGTAAATCTCCTCTGTTCACTTTTGGAGCATCAAGACACATGGTCTCTGGCAAGAGAACAGGAAGAAACCCACAAAGATGGTGCCATGGCCCTTGCCCCACACGACCTACCCAGACATAGACAGAGCCTTCAGGCCTGGGCAGATGTCCGCATTCCCTTTGCTCATTCCCCACCCTTTTCACACAATCAGACACACGCCCAAACATGCAAAATGTGAGAGGATGCCCCCAGTCCTCATGTGCATATGCAGCACCCTCTGATCCTGGGCCCCATATCCCATGAGGTCCCACATAGGAAGTGATGAGGGTAGAGTGTCCAGATAAACACAGGAGGAGGACCAGTTAAAGTAGAATTTCAGATACACAGCAAATGAATTTTTGTATAAGTATGCCCTATTGCATGGAATATACTTATACTAAAAAAAGGATTCGTTGTTTATCTGAAATTCCAACTTAACTGGGAATCTTGTATTTTTATTTGCTGAATTCAGCAGCCCCTAGGAGGTTGACAGGTAGACATAAGGGCCTTGGGGGTGGACAGGGGAGGGGGGGCAGGGAGAAATAGTCCATCCACAGCTCCCTTTGTGAAAAAGAACAAAGAACAACTTAAACACTTTAGTTTGTTGCTAAAATGTAAAGGTGGTCAAGCCAGGTGAAGGTTTGGGTAGGTGGCCTCCAAGGGGCAGGAACTGCTAAAACAGGACTGCACTAACCTGTCCTTTATATATTTGTTTTATTTTAATATTCAACATCCCATGGTGACTCAGCAGGACACCCGCTTGGGGCAGGGACTGCTAAAACAGGACCACACCAACCTGTCCTTTATATATTTGTTTTATTTTAATACTCAACATATTGATATTCAAATCATTTAATACTCAAAATACTCTACCAAATGGTATCATAATTTCCATTTTACAGAGGTTCAAAAAAGTTAAGCAGTTTGCCCAAAGTCACTTAACTTTAAATGACAGTTCCAGGATGATAAGTCAGGCCTCACCAGATGCCCAACCTCTCTCCTCTCTACCGTCCCATGCTCAGGCACCCCATGACCCGTCAGCTTCCTCCCAGGACCATCCTGTCCAGTAGAACTTTCTGCAGTGACAGAAATGCTCCATATCAGCACTCTCCCATGCAGGAGCCCCAAGCCCCACACTGCAACTGAACACTTGAAGTGAGGGTACTTGGTGAGACTGAAAACCAAGTTCTTCATTCATTTTTCATTTCATTTCTGTCTCTTAGGCTGCCCTCCAGTCCTGGATCCGGTGTTTCTCAGATGTAGCAGTGATTCCAAAAACACAAAATGCTCAGAGTCACAGGGGCCCTTGGAAATCATTCTCATCCATCTCATTTCCAAGATGGAGAATCTGAGGGCCAGAGAGCACAGGGGAGCCAGAGGCCCTGGTGTTGTTAGTGACAGAGCTAGTACTGGAGAGGAGGGCTGAGGACTGGAAAGGCAAAACTCAGCGGTCCCCAGCACATGCTGGACAGCCCTAGATGTCCCCCACACCTGGCCCCAAACCCCACCTCGGAACAGCCACTGTTGTAAGAAGGGATGTAGAGGAAGCTGCATCCTTGAAGCCGGCAGTAATGAGTCTGTCTGATGAATGCAGGGAATTTGAGAGACAAAGGGAAAGCCAGCAACATTAACACAAAACCTTGCTGAGTGTGCTGCCCCCATTACCTTGGAATTTTAAATACATCGGCCCTTAATATCCACACACCCAAGTAATTATAGCTTCCCACAGCAATCGGATATTAACTTTTTCTTGCACCCTCTGAGAGCAGTGTGGAGAGACAACCACAGCATCAGGGAAGTCCAAGGTTGTCCCAAGAAGATCAGCGACCCCAGGGACCTGCCTCCGGGACAACCCAGCCTAATCAACCCGCACCAACTAGGACCACCACTTACTCTTGTGCCCATTGTGTCCTGCACAAGAGCATCCCACCAAGGGCTGAGGGTGCTGAAATGCAGCCCAGGCTCACTCCTTAAGCTTTGCACTGCAAAGAAGGTCTGTTTGATCATTCAAAGGCTCCTGGCACCCAGTGCACGCATCCCAGAGGTCTGGGTGCAACCAGACCCTCGGGCTCTCAGACTGATGGAAAATGGACCATTATCTTGAACGTGACTGTGGTGTAAAGGAAAGACCTGCAGCTAGTCCTGGTTTTGGCACCTGTGCATAGAGTAACCTTGGACCAGTCACTTCCCCCCAACCCCACACCAAAGTTCAGTTTCTTTAGCCATAAAACGACAAAGAATACCTGTTCTGCCATCCTCATAAGGACGCTGCACAAATCAAATGAGGTCAAATCTTTGCAAGTGCTTTCTAGTCTCTACATCCCACACGATGGTCAGGCTTTATTAATTACTTGGCTGGTTCTCACCCTTAGGGGACTTTGGGATGCTTAGGTGCACCTTGCCCAGGTACTCACAGGCTGTCACACACTGGTCCTCAGCACACTGCAGCTCTCCATATCCAATGTGTCCTGGGAACCCGCAGGAACCACTGTTATTGGGGAAAATATACATTTCTATGCTAATTCTTTCCACTTTGAAAGCATTTGTACATACATTGTCTCATTTGAACTTCAGAACCATTCAGTGATTTGTAGGGAAGGCACTATCCTCACTTTGCAGAAAAGAAAACAAACTCAGGGGAGTGAAATGACTGCTTGAATTGCAAAACGCGAGTTTGTACATCTGCAAGCAACACAGCTGGGAGTGGAACTTTGTCCCCGCCAGTCACGGTATTCATGAGATTTCAGGTCCAATAGACACTCAGACATCAAATACTTGTTGAATAATGAAAAAAATGAAGAAGTGGATAAATAAACAAACATCTCAAAGTCAACTCTAAACAGCACCAAATGGGGTTCACATAGCAGGAGGACTGGCATGTGCTGAGACCCATTTAACAAGTCAAGGTCAACCTGTGCTTCTGAATCCTGCCCAGCCTCTTTTCTGACCCATCACCAAAGATGTAAGTGGTTACATTTGTTTCACAGATTTGGAAAACTCAAGCTCCAAACTCTGAGAGGCAAAGTGAAATTTCAGTTTGAACAGGAAATCAGTGGGCAAACTCAAATGCAACCCCACCTCCAAGCGGCCAGAACAGGCTTTGAGGCACCAACCACACAGCCTCAGCTTGGGGTCTCTCCAAAGATTTCTCAACTCTGGATAAATAAGTGACATTTTCATATCCCTGAGCAGGATGAAAATTGCCCAGTAAAAACATCTGCAGGGCTTCCCTGGTGGCACAGTGGTTGAGAGTCCACCTGCCGATGCAGGGGACATGGGGTTCGTGCCCCGGTCCGGGAAGATCCCACATGCCGCGGAGCAGCGGGGCCCATGAGCCATGGCTGCTGAGCCTGTGTGTCCAGAGCCTGTGCTCCACAACGGGAGAGGACACAACAGTGAGAGGTCCGCGTACCGCAAAAAAAAAAAAAATCTTCAGACCTCCAAACAAATCATATTAAAATCTACCAATAGTGTCTCAGTTGGGAAGTGGAGGTGAAAAAAACTCCCAAGCCAGAGTGTTTGTAATGTATTTTCCCTAGAGGACTCGGTAAAGAGATAGTTTTAATTAGCAGTGCATTTCATTTAAGCTTAGCAGGCAAGTTATTGTACATTCAATAAATACCAGTTAGTTATTAAGAACACATTTACCTCTGACTTAACAACTACAGCAGGTTAAAGACACAGATTTCCGTGAAACCACAAGCTGGTGCATTTGTTTGGAATAATCAATTATTCTTTACTCAAGATATAATAATAGCTTTATTGAATCTGGAGAATCTCTTCTCCTGGTAATTTATGGCAAATAAATTTCCCCAGTTAGTTACTCTCTCCTGTTTGCCCAAAGAAGAAAGAAGACAGAGCAGGGAAAATAGAGATTCTAGAACTCAGATCCTTGACCCAGGGGAACAACTTGGCCTGGGACAGATTCACTGCAGCTTTCCCATCTGGGAGATCTGGACACTAGACCAGGCAGGGAAGACCAGAGAACTGAGTTCTAATAACAAATAATTGTCTAGTGTAAGTATGTCCTATGCAATATTTGGGACATACTTATGTTAAACAAGCATTCATGGTTTATCTGAAGTTCAGATTTAACTAGATATTCTGTTTTGTTTTGTTTTCTCAATGCTCAATCAGTCATCTGTAGCCTTCATGGGCCATGATTGTACTAAGCAATATGTAAAAGTCACTGTGGATACCACTCTGACCCTCACTCTCACTCAGGTTCTCCATCTGTGAGATGTTTGAGGTGAGTAATATAAGCTGGACAAACTGACACCTGTGGGAGGAGTCCCCCAGCTCCCCTAAATAGAGGCCCTGCTCAGCAGTGGCCTCTACTGTGTTCTCTCACTCTCTTTCCTGTTCAGTGTCCGCTGTGGGTCACTGATCACATGGTCATGGAGCCATGAGGCCATCTTCCAATGAACTAATGAGGAAACTGAGGCCCAGGGAAGCAAAGTGACTTGAGCAAGGTCACAGAGCCACTTGGTGGCAGAAGGTTGGTTTTATGGTTATCGTTCATCATCATCATCACCATGGTCATCACCCTCATTTTCTATGATTAAATAGTATCTATTGAGTGTTAGTCATGTATTAGGCCCTTTGCTCAGAAAATCCTCATAATAGCACTATGAAAAAGATATTCTTTTATGTCTAGTCTTTAGAGCTGGGGTCACAGTCTCAGAATCCACAAATTCTCTCCTTGACATCCTTTACTCTTTCCTCTTTGACTTTTTTCTCTCTTTAACTCTTCTATCCTCATCTAGAAATAAATCTATAGGATCAAACACTTAATAAAGCCCAAAAAAGCCAAACACTCTAGTGGACAGGTAGAAAATAAGACAAAATGAGAAAGACTAAGGAGCTGATAGCACAGCCCAGGGAGACCCACTGCCTGGATTTGAATCTTAACATGAATACTCACATGCTGACAAACATGGGCAAATATGTAACCTTTCTGCGCTTTCCTTTCCTAATCTGTAAAATGGGGATGGTAAATGCTAATCAGTAGTGCCTGGCACATAGTAAGCACTGTATAAATATTTATTCTTGCTGCTAGTAAAATAAGGTGTATGAAATCTGAGAATTGAGCAAGTCTCAGAGATAACAGAGCCCAGAAAACTAGAAGATAGAGCCAAGTCGTGCTCTGTGGATAGTAAGTGCCTACCCTTCCTCTGCTTCTCTTGAGGTCAATAAGAAAATAGGCCAAGTCAGCAAGAGATATTTCCATACATTGCCTATTAAACCTCCAATCCCATGCATGACTTAGGCCAATTAACATGACAGTTAAGTTCTAGGATTTTTAAGAGTTCTATTTTCAAGTATTTTCTTACGTGATGAATATAAATCCTGTAAAAGTATTCAAAATTTCAACATTGATAAATCCAGGTTACTTCTTTCATCCTCTCTTCCCCAACTAGAAAAAGTGCATCAAACTGTTGGCAGTGCTCCCCAAGACCCAACTGCCAAAAACATTAGAAAATATGGTGGCCACACATGTATGTAACCATACCATTACCTACAGAAACACTAGGTCACGTTAAGATATAAACTCATTTTAGGTCTGACATTAAATTGTAGGTACGGAAACAAATGGCCTGATCTGTATTTATTTAGTTAGTTAATTATATCAGACTTTGTTCCCAAATGATTGAAAGGCATCTTCCAAAACTACACAGAGTACATGATGTATATTATTGGCCATCATAAAAGTAATATGAATTTCCTGAAGTGTAATTAAAACTAAGTAGGAAAACTTAAGACCAATAATCAAAGGGAAAAATAAAAACTATCACAGAAGTAACAAATTATCAAAAAGTTTCAATGACCAGGTGACTTTAGTGGTGAATACTATTAGTCTTATACATATTGATCCAGAGCATAGGCAAAGACTAAAAGCTAACTGACTCATTTTATAATGTTGGATTATGCTTTATACCAAAAATGAAAAGGATGGGCCAAAATAGGAAACTAGAAACTAATTTCATTTACGAATACAGATGCTGAATCCCTAAGGAGAATACTAGCATATGGAATTCAATAGTACATTTAAGAATGATCAACTGTTACCAAGAATGACTCATCCTAGGAAGACCAGGAGAGCTTATTAATAGGAAGCCTATTAATATGTAACATCACATCAGTATATTCAATCAGAAAAACTTAAAATAATCTCAATGACTGCCCAAAAGTTTTTGAATAACAGTTTTGGCTAGGAGCATTTAGGGAAATAGAAATGAAAGGGAGTTCCTTAACATAATAAAATCTATGAAGATTAAACTACCTGCCTTCAACATACTGGCTTCAAGATGGATGTATCAGTTATCTATTGCCATAATGTGCTATGTAACAAGCCAACCCAAATCTCAGTGGTTTAAGACAACCAGAATTTATTTAGCTCATAAGTTTGAAGTCCTGCTGAGTGGTTCTTCTGGTTTTGGCTGGACTCACTTTCATAAAGAGAGCTGGCTGGTTTGTGAGTGATCCTGTGTGGTTTCAACTGGGATAACTGGTGTAACTCAGCTGTGCTACAAGGGTCTCATCTTCTACCTTGGTACACCTGACATATCTTTTTAACAAATATGGAAGATGCAACAGTGACAAACCACACTTTTAAAGTGTCTGTGTGCTCTATGTTTTCTCACATACCATTGGCCAAGTTCAGAGTCAGGGTAGAAATGCACCCTACAGTTACATGGCAAAAGGCATAGTTACAGGGAGGAATGAAGAACTGGGGCCATTTGTCATTCCACAACATTAGTCTTCTCAGAAGATCAGCTCCACTGAGTGATAACAGAAGTCACATGAACAATTTTATTTTTACATAAAAAAATATTTAATGATCAAGTAAGTCTGAGATGCACTGGGTGTAGTAATAAATAATGTTAAACAGGGTTCTTCACAACATAACTTTTCAAGCTTTCCTGAATGTGTCATGAAAAGTTCCAAGTGAAGTTCATAGCCCTTCCCAAATCAATCTGAACATAGAACCCCTTTTTCTCACAGAGCATCTGGAGGACCAAGTGCTTATAGGACACACTTTGGGAAAAGAAGAAGATATAACAGTGAGGTATCACCTCATACCATTCAGAATGGCCATCAAAATGTCTACAAATAATAAATTCTGGAGAGGGTGTGGAGAAAAGGGAACCCTCTTACACTAATGGTGGGAATGTAAATTGGTGCAGCTACTATGGAGAACAGTATGAAAGTGTCTTAAAAACTAAAAATAGAGCTACCACATGATCTAGCAATCTCATTCCTGGACATACATCTAGACAAAACTCTAATTCAAAAAGATACATGCACCCCAATGTTCATAGAAGCACTATTTACAATAGCCAAGACATGGAAGCAACATAAATGTGCATCAACAGATGAATGGATAAAGAAGATGTGGTACATATATACAATGGAATACTACTCAGCCATAAAAAAGAATGAAATAATGCCATTTTCAGCAATATGGATGGACCTAGAGATTATCATACTAAGTGAAGTAAGTCAGAAAGAGAAAGACAAATACCATATGATATCACTTATATGTGGAATCTAAAAAAATAATGCAAATGAACTTTTTTTTACAAAACAGAAATAGACTCACAGACATAGAAAACAAACTTATGGTTACCAAAGGGGAAGTGGGGAAGAGATAAATTAGGAATTTGGGATTAACAGATACACACTACTATATATAAATTAGATAATCAGCAAGGACCTACCATATTCAGTATCTTATAATAACCTATAATGGAAAAGAATCTGAAAAAGAATATATATATATATATATATAACTGAATCACTTTACTGTACACCTGAAAATTTGTAAATCAACTATACTTCAATAAAAAAAGAAGATATAAAATTTTTAAGTGGCATTCACATAGAAAAACAAAAATATTAAAATAATAAAACAGCACAATATAGCCAGAAATAATTCCAATAATAAATCTGCAGGATTTATATTAAGAAAACAACAAAACTTTACTGAGAGATAAAAAATAAAGTTTTGATTACATGGTGACACATCATCTTTCTGAAAGAAAAGAATCAACATTGTAAAGAAGGCAATTCTTTATAAATTGATTTATAGATTTAACATAACCCCAAAGAAACTCTCAATGAGATAATACCTAATTGTTGTCAAGAATACAGTGGAAGCAGATATTTCATATGCTGGTGGGAATTTAAATTTGTTAAATCTTTTAAAAAAACAATTTAGAGCCTTAAAATTGCTCATAACTATTGACCCAGACCTAGAAAGATACCCTAAGGAAATGATCAATTGTGAACAAAAAATGTGTTTGCACAAATTTTCATTGCAATACTACTTAAAGAAAACAAAAAATTGGCAATAACCTAGATATTCAACAATAGGAGAATCACTAAAGAGATTTTCAGGATTTTATATCAGTGAAAATTACGTATGATTAAAACCCATGATTTCAAAATCTAATTGGATATGAAAATGCTTACAAGGTAACTTGTTGGGGGGAAAAGTAGGATACTAAGATGTATTGCAATAAGGTTCCTACTGGATTATCCATATCCACATCGAATGAAACTGTGAGGGAATAAAACAAAATGTTAGTATTTCAGGATTTAATTTCTTTTAATTTTCTAAGTTTTATAAAATAAACATGTAGTATATTTATATTTTTAAAAATTATCCCAGGAAATGCTTTAGAATGAGAAAATTTTAAAAGATCATTAAAAACAGTAAATGAAATCAGCCAAGATAATGTCGCAAAAGGAAAATTATTGGGGGGGGAGGTGCTGTGCATAACTGGCAGGATTTATCTTACTAAATAAGATGCAAATTATAAAATTCTGTGGTAATAGTTCAAGAGTTGATATACCAATGAGCAAAAGTCCCCCAAACAGTATCTAAATATATAAGTTAAATGATAATAGTACCATAATTTATAAAGATGTACTATTCATTAAATGGATTTAGGAAAATTTACCATTTGGAGGAGGAAACACCCTACATAGGTAAAATATATTTTAAAAGGCTTAAAGAGTTAAATTTTAAAGAATTAGACTATTAAAATATAGAATAACAGTTTAGTCAACAAATTGAACTTAGAAAGGATAAAACCTTTAAAGCATAATCCATGGAATAAATTATTAAAGAAAAGAGAGAGTGAATGATTTTACTATTTAATGATTAAAAGATTCTAAACTTCAAGATGATCAAATAGAAAATTAGAAAGCATCAAAACCTAAAGGAAATGTTTGCAACAAATACAACTGACAAAGGTTTCATGTCCTTTACATATGAAGGACACCTACAGATGGATCATAGATGGGAAACAGTATCCTGCACAGCTAACTCTACAAGGAGGCAGATGTGGGTGAGTCCACCAATTCCCTGATGTGTAATCTCTCCAACCCTCAGTTTTCTCACTTGTCAAACTGAGCATAACCATCCAAGAGAGCCATTCTGAGGATTAAATGAGATGAAGGATATAAACTGCTTTGAGTGCTCAATAAATGTCAACTAGAAATATTTTTACTCATTCGATAAATATCTATTTGGTATCTACTATGAGTTGGATGCTGTGTTAGGCACTAGGGATGAAAATGTGCACAAGACAAAGGATTCTACACACATAAACAGACACACAAACAGGCAAGGATCACATCATGTGATATGTTACAATGGGATGGGGACGGAGTGACACGGAATAAGTAAGTTGGTTCATCCAATCTACAGGGGGCATAGAGGCCTCCTAGAGGTGATGGTTTTAAGTAGAGTTCTAAAGAATAAAATGTTAGGCAGGCAAAGGGAACAGAAGGGCAACTGAGGGCGAGGGGAAAACGTGTGTGAATCCTGGGAGATGAAACAGTGCGGAAATAATACTTCGACCATGGAAGTGGTCACCACTGCAGGAAAGCAAAGCTTAAGGTAGAGCTGGAAAAAGAGGAAGCTAGGGGAGTTACTGGGGCTTCAGAGGCTGGGTTAGGGAGTTGGGACTTTCACACTGAGGGTGACAAGAAGCCCTGAAAGGATTTTAAGTAGGGGCATGACGTGCACAGATTTATACCCTGAAATGACTGCACTAGCTGCAGTGTGGAGAATGGGTTGGAAAGAGTCAAGGTCAGAGGTGGGAGGGTCCAGTTAGGAGAATGCATTGCCAGAAAAGACCATGTGGCTGAGCCAGGGCAGAGGCAGTGAAGATGAAGTGATGTAGACAGATTAGAGGGATATTTAGGAAATAGAATAACCAGATGTGACTGGTTGAATGTAGAAAACAAGTGGCAGCGGTTTGTCAAGGATGACACTCAGAAATCTGAAAGCTTTCAGAACACGAGTATGACAATAATCAAAAATGGCAAAGGTCAGGGCTTCCCTGGTGGCGCAGTGGTTGAGAGTCCGCCTGCTGATGCAGGGGACGCGGGTTCGTGCCCTGATCTAGAAGCCCACGTACCACAAAAAAAAAAAAAAAAAAAAAATGGCAAAAGTCAGAAGGAAATAGTTCAGAAAAAAATACAAATGGAAACAGGAAGATAGACATATGAGAAATATTCAATATTAGCTATAATTACAGAAATGCAAATTTTAAAAGAATATAATTTATCACCTATCAAATTGTATGTATTAAATTTTTACTCAGCAAAAAGAAGTTAGTTTAAGGTATATGTGTAGTATGTATGTTACCTGAACATATTGGTAAAGGAGTGGGCATTTATTGCTCTATGTTTCTTCTACTTGATGGGTTCACCTAACAAGTCTTGATCAATTACCCACTATGGACAGGTACTATGATAATGCCCAGGATGCAAAGTCAGATAAGAACCTCTCCTTCCCCTCAGTACAGTGCAGAACAGGTGCTGTCAGTCACTGGTTACAGGGTGGTATCATTGAGCAGTTATTTGCACAAGATGCTTAGAGGACAAAGACACACTTGATGGAAAGGAAGAAATATCACAAGAGAAGATGCTGGAGCCAAGGTTCTTTGGGTTCTGGAGTAAACATGACGAAGAAGGATGTTAACCATCCTACTACAGAAACTCATGGAGAGATTTTAAAAAACAAATGATTCCACTATAATCTCTGGTCTAGGGACTTCTCCAATGGGGCAAATCAAGATTCTGTAGCGTGATGGAGATGTGGCTTCTTCTGGGAAGGCATACAGGGGTGTACTGCCATCCAGTGGCAAGATGGGAAGTGCAGCCCAATTGTTTTTTCATTTCCTCCTTCTAAGCCTAGGCTGAGATTTGAGGGCCTTTCATAGGAAGGAAGTGACTTAAAGTAAATCAAAGATGGTGGCTAGGAGAGATGGGCTGATGTTTTGTTTAAACATCTAAGTTAAGATACCACCTTTATTACATATGTATTTTTCTAAGAAGTGCTGATGTTTGTAACTAAATGCCTCTCTCCCTTCTCTGCTCTCCCATCCCCACGATTGATGGACACAAAATCTGGTTTAGGGGGGCTTCCCTGGTGGCGCAGTGGTTGAGAGTCCGCCTGCCGATGCAGGGGACGCGGGTTCGTGCCCCGGTCCGGGAAGATCCCACATGCCGCGGAGCGGCTGGGCCCGTGAGCCATGGCCGCTGAGCCTGCACGTCCGGAGAGGGAGAGGCCACAACAGTGAGAGGCCCACATACCGCAAAAAAAAAAAATCTGGTTTAGGTACCAGGAGAGCTAAGTAGACTGGATTGGTCCATGGCACATTCATCCACCTGAGTGGTAGAGTCTAAAATGTATTTCTTTGTGTCTTAAAAAAATTTATTCTTAATATATTATTATATTGTATCTAACACTGTGAATTTCTAACTCTAACTATTGGTCATGATTTATACCAAATCTTGAAGTAAGATTATTCAATCAGAGAGACCCAGGATATATTTATTCAACAAATATTTTTTTCAGGGCAGGTGTTATTTGAAGTCTTAGAGATATGAGCATGAAAAAACCTCTTCTCCTCCTACAACTCAAGAACAAAAAAGCAAACTGAATTTTAAAAATAGGCAAAGCACTTGAATAGACATTTTTCCAAAGAAGATATACAAGCACATGAAAGCACATGGCCAACAAACACATGCTCAACATCACTAATCATCAGGGAAATGCAAATCAAAACCACAGTGAGATATCACCTCACACCCATTAGGATGGCAACTATCAAAAAAAGAAAAGAGAAAGAAAGGAAATAAAATTTGGCAAGGATGTGGAGAAACTGGAACACTTGCACACTGCTGGTAAGAATGTAAGATGATGCAGCCACTAGGGAAAACAGTATGATGGTTCCTTTAAAAATTAAAAATAGACTTACCAGCAATTACACTTCTGGGTATATTCCCAAAACAATTGAAAGCAGGGTCTTGAGGACATATGTGCACACCCATGTTTGTAGCAGCATTATTCACAATAGCCAAAAAGTGGAAGCAACCCAAGTGTCCATCGGCACATGAATGGATAAACAAAATGTGGTCTATCCATACAATGAAATATTATTCAGCCTTAAAAAGGACGGAAATTCTGACGCATGCTACAACATGGATGAACCTTTGAAGACATCAGGCTGAGTGAAATAAGCAAGTCACGAAAAGACAAATCCTATATGGTTCAACTTATCTGAGGTTCTGGAGGAGTCAAAGTCAGAGACAGAGAGTAGAATGGTGGTTGCCAGTGGCTGGGGGAGGAGGGAATGGGGAATTGTTGTTTAATGGGTACAGAGTTTCAGTTTTGAAGCATGAAAAGAGTTCTACAGATTGGTTGCGCCACAATGTGAATCTACTTAACATCACTGAACTGTAGACTTAAAAATGGTTAAGATGATAAAGTTTATGTTATACAGACTTTATACAATTTTAAAAATATATATCTGTTCTCTAACTTCAGGCTGCTTACATTTTTGTACCAGTAAGGTGATTTAACACTCCACAATCTAAAGCCTTTCATTGTTATTCAGTTTAGATAATTCATCCCCATATAGATGGATGTTTTCCGTGTGGACGTAGCTTTCCTGCTTTTTCTATCAATCGGATGGTTTGAAGCTTCTTCAATTTACAGGTCAGAAACAAGAAGCTCAATGAAGGGGACTTGTTCAGTGTCAGAAAACTACGGCAGAGCTTGAAGCATCCCTCTGGTTTACTTGAAGGCACTGTTCTTTTTTATCTGGAAGGGACCTTTGATTACAAGGTCCCCCAGCATTTCCACAAGGTCATCAGCTGCACCAAACACACTGGCAGTTAATGCTCCACAAAATGACATACGGTCTTACTCCAGAGTCAAGCTCATCAGGGTTCCCCTCCTGGCTCTTCAGTTCAGCCAAAGGCATGGGTTCTCTACAAGAGAATTTTTCATTCCCCGGTTGCTCTTAACCTTTCCTTTCAAATGGAATTGAAGAGTCCTCTGGGCTGTGAGCCACTGTCCCAGCCTTAATGGTGGGGAGAGAGGTGGGGAGCAGGCTCGGGAAAGAACCGTCTTCTTTTCATAAGCCTCTACCTGGGCAGGTCACTCAGAAGCAAATGAAGCAACGGACAAAGGCTTAATCTCCAAAATTTACAAGCAGCTCATGCAGCTCAATAACAAAAAAACAAACAACCCAATCCAGAAATGGGCAGAAGACCTAAATAGACATTTCTCCAAAGAAGATATACAGATGGCCAACAAACACATGAAGGGATGCTCAACATCAATAATCATTAGAGAAATGCAAATCAAAACTACAGTGAGGTATCATTTCACACTGGTCAGAATGGCCATCATCAAAAAATCTACAAACAATAAATGCTGAAGAGGGTGTGGAGAAAAGGGAACGCTCTTGCACTGCTGGTGGGAATGTAAATTGATACAGCCACTGTGGAGAACAGTATGGAGGTTCCTTAAAAAACTACAAATAGAACTACCATATGACCCAGCAATCCCACTAGTGGGCATATACCCTGAGAAAACCATAATTCAAAAAGAGTCACATACCAAAATGTTCATTGCAGCTCTATATACAATAGCCAGGACATGGAAGCAACCTAAGTGTCCATCAGCAGATGAATGGATAAAGAAGATGTGGCACATATATACAATGGATTATTACTTAGCCATAAAAAGAAACAAAGTTGGATGGACCTAGAGTCTGTCATACAGAGTGAAGTAAGTCAGAAAGAGAAAGACAAATACCGTATGCTAACACATATATATGGAATTTAAGAAAAAAAAATGTCATGAAGAAACTAGGGGTGAGACAGGAATAAAGACACAGACCTACTAGAGAATGGACTTGAGGATAAGGGGAAGGGGAAGGGTAAGCTGTGACAAAGTGAGAGAGTGGCGTGGACATATATACACTACCAAATGTAAAATAAATAGCTAGTGGGAAGCAGCCACATAGCACAGGGAGATCAGCTCGGTGCTTTGTGACCACCTAGAGGGGTGGGATAGGGAGGGTGGGAGGGAGGGAGAAGCAAGAGGGAAGAGATATGGGAACATATGTATATGTATAACTGATTCACTTTGTTATAAAGCAGAAACTAACACACCATTGTAAAGCAATTATAGTCCAATAAAGATGTAAAAACAAAAAAAAAAAGAAAGAAAGAAAGACTTGGAAATGCTGTATTTTGGAGTTTCTAACAGAAGAATCTTCCTTCTGCTCTGAATAGCGATATCCAGAAGTGGTCCACCCTTAGAATGCTTGAGTATTGGGGTGATACAGGCAGAAAGAGTGGAGGGGCTATAGGGAGACACGGAGAGAGAGGGAGAAGAAGGAGAGAGAGAGACAGCCCACATCAGCTTCGGAAATGACCTGATAATTTAAAAGCTTCTGCGTCATCTCCATTAGCCTCTCTCTGGGAGTTTCCTATATGGCTGTGACAATGACAGGGTGAAAAGCATTTGAGCTGTTCAGTCTGCAGCCTCTCTAGCCAGGCTAACTCCAGACGTTTCAAACAGATGTGCACCAGGGCTGCCCTGACAGCAGGAGCCCTCGCTGCCTGGTGTGACTTCACCCTGTTTTATGCGCCACTTGGAACTTGGCCAGAATCAGGCTTATTGGTATTTTGTAGGTCACTTAGATTCTGCATTTTTAGATTCAATAACAAAAATAGCTCATCCTTCCCTTCTCACCTCGTTCTCCTCGCACTCATTGTGGATGGCACCATCATATGGTGTGGAAGAGAAAGAACAGAATCAGGATCAGGCTAGAGGCCTCAGTCCATTAAAGGATGCATTGGCTATAAGGCCTTATGCAAGTAATTCAGCCTTTGAAAACATAGTGAATGTACTGTAAAATGGACATATTAGTAATTTCTGCCTCAGAAGATTGTTGTAGGAATCAAATGAAGCAATCCATAAATATACTGTACACTGCCACACCGTTGCTATAGGGGTCAGAGGTCAAAATGTGTGGTCTTCATGCCAAGTCCAGTCTGCTCCATCTCTTGCTTTTAACCCTTTTGAATGTCTTTAAATAGTTGCCTACAGACCCCATTTCTCCATACTTGTTATCTCACGCCAAGCTTGTTTCACCCACTTTTACTACCACCTTTGTCTGAGATCCCTGATATGGAATTTTTTTTTTTTTTTTTTTTTTACGCGGGCCTCTCACTGTTCTGGCCTCTCCCATTGCGGAGCACAGGCTCCGGACACATAGGCTTAGTGGCCGTGGCTCACGGGCCCAGCCACTCCACGGCATGTGGGATCTTCCCGGACCAGGGCACGAACCCGTGTCCCCTGCATCGGCAGGAGGACTCTCAACCACTGTGCCACCAGGGAAGCCCTCTGATATGGAATTTTAAAGGTAAGTATCATACAGGAATGCAGAACAAGCATCCATGCTGCCCCGCAGCCTGATAGATTCAGAAATGTGACTTTGCAAGCATATCAAGAAAGAGTATTTTAGTCAGGGCAACCTCATATTCATTAGGCTGATAACAGTGATATAGAAAGTCAGAGTATCCAGTTATGAGTTTGCACTGACAAAGAAAATGGTCCTGAAGACTAGAACACTCTTGTCACTATCTCAGTAATGACAATATGCTACATACAAAGCATCACTACAATAAGAAGTTCTTTGGTCTATATGGTACTGTCAATAAAATAGACATATCAATGGTACACGCCAGAAAGCCCAGAAATAGAACTTGGCATGCATAGGGATTTTAGTATCCAATAAAGGTGGCATCTCCAACCAGTAAGAAGATGATGGATTTATTCCATAAATGAAGTTAGGATAATTTCTTAACTGTTTATTAAAATGAGTTGTCTACTTTGTACTCTTTACACTATAAACCGACATAAACTCCAAATAGATAAAAGCACTAAAATTTTTTATTAAAAACATAAAAGAACTAGAAGAAAGTATAAGTGAATATTTACCTGTTCTCATGTAGAAAAGGTACTTTTAAGCATAAAACTAAAGGAATAAAGTGTAAGGAAGAAAATCATAAGCCTAACTACATAAACATTTAAATATTTTTAAAGATCTAAAGATACACAAACAAAATCAAGAGGAAATAACAAACTGAAAAGAAAAAAGAAAGCAGTCCAGGGCTAGGGATACAATTATGAACAAAACACATGGGACTGCTACCTTCACAGAGCTTTCAACCCAGGGTGCAAGGCAGGCATTAAAGTCAGAACCACCCCCAAATGAATCATTATAAATAGTGGCAAGTCCCTCTGAAGCCAAAGAATGGGGAGTCAGATTGCAGAGGTCCAAGTCAGATGGGACAGTCAAGGAAGGTCTCTTTGACAAGCGTTATTTGTGCCAAGAGCTACAACACAAGTAGGAGTGATCAAGATGGAAAGTAGGGAGATGTAGAATTCAGGCAAAGGGAAGACCTCTGAAGCATGTATCAGAAGCAGCAAGAAGAACAAAGTATCTGGAGGTGGAAAACTGCAAGAGGAATAATTGGACAGGTAAGATATGTAGGCTGACTTAAGAGATTTGTATATTTAATTGCAAGTACAGAGTTAGTCTTTGAATGGTTCTTATTAATCAGTCAAGCACTAGACTCCCATAGACAAATGGGCAAAGTGGGCAGGTAACCAAAAAGGAAATAGAAACGAATCTATAGAGACAGAAGGTAGGCCAGTGGTTGAGTAGGGCTCAGGAAACAGGAAGTGATTGCAGATGGGCACAAGGAATACTTTGGGGGTGATGGAAATGTTCTAAAATTGGATTGCTGTGATGGCTGCACAACTCTAAATTCAGTGAAAAACCATTGAATTGTACATTTAAAAATGTGTGCATTTTATGGAATGCAAATTATACCTCAGTAAAGCTATTTTTTTAAGTATTCAACCTCTCTAGTAACCAAACAAATGTAAGTTAAAACACTACTTCATATTTTTTACCTTTCAATTTTGCAGACAATTTAAATAACAACAGTCAGTTCTGGTGAAATGTTGGGAAATGGGCATTTGTACAATTCCAATAAATTTGGCAATAGTGTCAAGACTTGTTACTTTGTCACAAACCTTGAAATTTAATGCAAGGAAATAATACCAGTGTATAAAAAGGCTTATGAATGAGAATTTTATCACAGAATGATTTCTAAAGATGAAAAATACAGAAAAAGTTCAAAGTTGGGTATTAGACAATTATTTAAATATGCAAGGATATAATTCTATCTAACTAAGATTATGCTGTGGAAGAATGCATAATTACATGAAGTGGAGAGGAATTGAGTTAAAAATGATAAAATTGTATAGTGTAATCCAACTTTGGGGAAATAATATATGTTTATATTGAAGAAGACTTGAAGGACAGGCATCTATATCAAACATCTATTACCATGAAATGCTGTGTAACAAACTACCCCAAAGCATGAAACAGTAAGCCCTCATTTTTGTGCATTGCTGGGGTGTCTGTCCCTCTGGATGCAAGGCAATGGAACTGCCAGGCTCTGATCCACATTTCTCTCAAACTCCTGTGCTATCTGGGGCATTTCTTCTCATGGCTGAAGCACAAAAGCACAGCCCAACAGCATAAGCACATCTCGAGCCTCTGCTTGCATCACTTCAGCTCACATTCCATTGACCATAAAGCAAGTCACAGAACCAAAGACAGCCAAGGGGCAGAGAGGTACACCTTGCCTGTGCGGTAGACTCTGCAAGTCATGGCGAGTATGGGGAGAAGTGGGAATGATAAAACATTCCACAAAATATCAAAAGTTTAAACATGATTATCTCAGAGTGGTAGGACTGTGAATTTTGCTTGTTTATGTACTTACATATATTGTATTATTCAACATTTTCTAGGTTATTTCCTGCTCGTGTTACACGTATTTGTGGATCAACAACAGTTCTGTTTCACATGTCTTTTACGTTCAGTAAAGAAACCTCTCCTATCTGGGAAAGGCAGTGGAAAAAGGAACAACAGCAGAGATCAGAATGGTTCTTAAAGCTTCTGCTGGGAAGTTGCATGCCAATTTCAGTCATTTCATTGGTCAGAAAAACTCATATAGCCAAGCCTGGTGTCCTCAGTTGGGGAGGGGATCATTTGCCTCCCACAGGAAAGGGACTGCAATTCACATGCCAATGGACATGGATGAAAGGCAGTGACTAGTGAATGCAGGAGTGCAATCTACCATATTTACAAGCTTTCCTTAATGGCCATGTAATGCCTTTATTTTTATTTATTTAATCATTTATGTGCCTATTTTTGCTTGAAAGTTGGATATGGACAGAAAATTTACTTTTATTCCTTTTTATTTTCTTACCTTTCTTTAAGATTTTTCTTTTTATCAGACATGCATTCGACCATCATTTCACATATGCTTTAAAAGGACATGCAGCTACTCTTCCCTTCTTTCCATTCCTCTATTGCTCAACCCCAGAGCCACACACTTTTCAATACTTGTAGCTGATTTGTTCAATATATATCTCCATTTCTCTAAGTTACATGCATGTTTAGCTACCTCTGGAATTTTACCAATTTTAGGCCTGACTTCTGACATGAAAGAAGAGGCACAGGCTTGCTTTCATCCCCTCACCCACCACATACACATGTTCCTGTCCAGTCCTCACATACTGCCAATGGGGTTACATTGTGATTGGGGTCATCATATTCAGCAAGTGCCCATTATTATCACCACTATGTAGACACTATGGGTGGACTGAGCCTCATATCACACTGTGATTACTTATCCTTCCCAGCAGAGTACTCTGTTTTGTCTTGACTTTTGCTTTTGTTTGTTTTGATTTTACTTTTCCTTTGTTCATTTTTGTGTGTTTATCTCATTTCATACTCCAAATCTCTGCCCATTTCCTAAATCTCCACTCTCAATATATTTGGACCCATGAAGTATTCTGTTACTTCCATTTTCTTGGAGAAGTGTGTCTCAGAGCCTTCGGAACTACTCCAATCCTGGGTTACTTGCCATCTATGTGAGGTTTTACTTCACTGTCATCCTAGGATTCCCTTTGCCGGTCTCCTGTGCACAAACTCATGTTTCCTGTAACACACCTCTTTCTCTCTCATGGTTTACAATCTCATTTTGGTGGAGCATAGCTTCCAACAGCTTTCTGAGAAAGGGTGCCTTGGAGGTAAATATCTTGAGATATTTCATGTCTGAAAATGTCTTTATTCTACCCATACACATAATTTATCATGTGGATAGGCATAGCATTACAGCTTGCAAATCACTTTGCATCAAATTTGATCAGGCTTAACTTCTGGCGTCGCTGTTGAGAAGTCAAAGTCATTCTGATTGCTTTATCTTCTGTGTGTAATCTAACATTTTTCCTCTCTGGAAACTCTTCCTTTAGTCCTAGTGTTCTAAAATTTCTCAAATGTGTGCCATGGAATGGGTCTGTTATCATTCATTACTCCTGCATTCACTGGCTCTTTCCATCTAGAAACTCATATCTTTCAAATACAGAACATTTCCTTGCATTTTGATTTTTTTTTTTTTTAGCGGTATGCAGGCCTCTCCAGTTGCAGAGCACAGGCTCCGGACACGCAGGCTCAGCGGCCATGGCTCACGGGCCCAGCCGCTCCGCGGCATGTGGGATCTTCCTGGACCAGGGCACGAACCCGTGTCCCCTGCATCGGCAGGCGGACTGTCAACCACTGCGCCACCAAGGAAGCCCTACATTTTGATTTTTATCCCCTCTATTTCCTCTGTCTGCTCTTTTGGAAACTATTATTCAAACACTGTTGTTCCAGCACAAGTCCTCTAATTTTCTAATCTTTTCACTCCTGTTTCCCACCTTTTTTACTGCTGTCTCTCCATTCTCTGAGAATTTAACTTTATCTCCTAACCCTACGGTTAAGTTTCTATTTGCTGCTGTCATAGTTTTAATTTCTGAACAATCTTTTTCTCTGAATGTTTCTTTTTAAAATATCATGTTCTTGTTTCAGGATTGCAATGTATTCTATTTCTCTAAACATATTAATGATGGTTTTAATTTTATTTTTGTGCTGTCTGTGCCACCTCTGTTCCATCAAGCTTCCTTTTTCTATTTCTTTATTCTGGTGTCTATTTTTTCTTTGGAGATTTTCCTCAGATTTCTAATTCTCCTTAGATGTCTGATCATCTTTAATACCGGGAGTCTAAGAGCATGGGGGTTATGGATGTGCCTCTTTGGCCCTGTCACACTAGGGTTATGCAGCTGGCTTGATTCATTGGGAAACTCCTAATTCAGTAACTTTATATCATTCTTCTTGGGATGATTGGATCCCCAGAGAAGGCTTACCCAGTGTCTTGCTTGAAAGATAAAGTTACAGCTACCAGTGTACAGGGAGCCAAGTGGGGAAGCAGGCTGGGGGTAGGAATCCCATTTGATCCTCTTTTCAGTGGGGCCCACATTATCAATTGTGCCTGGGATCCCCAAATCCAAAGATCTTCTGTATTATCCTTCTATAAATAAAACTCTGGTCTTGTACAGAGGTGGAGGAGTTGCTCAGCTGAACAGAGTAGGAAAGAGAATTTGGGGACCTAAATTATTATAAAGAGATTTTAAACCAACCCTCCTCATGTTAAGCCCTCTCTTCACCTCTTGTTCCAGGCATGCCTGCTGTAGCCTATTGGAAACATAAATCTGGTTTCTTCTCCATTTTCCTCAAGGCTCCATAGGGTTCTGTTTTCTGGGACCTGCTAACTTACTGCTCAGCCAAATACTTTCCACCTTTAAAGTTTTGTTGCTGTTATCTCCTCACCCTATCTCGTTTTCCTTTTGGGTTTATATCTTTTTGAAAAATCATTTTACTATGAATTAAATGGAGTTTCAGAAGGATGCAAAAGTAGATGCATGTGTTTAATTTTCTACTGTTATCCTCTCATTTTTGCTTTCATAATTAAAGGAAAACTGCCTATAAGGAAGTTTTCTTGATGATCCCAAAACAAGAACACAGAGAACTGAGAACATTGAATGCTTAATGGAATCAGATAGCCTCATGCATCTATCTACCCCTTAGGGATAGATGGTCAAGCCAATAGCACACTAATATTTGAAGTCCATGCTTGCCCTGGACAGTCCTTAGATGGGCAATGCCAGCAGCATCCTTTGTGAGTCTTCTATTCCTATACTTCCATTTTCCACCAGTCTTTTTTTTTTCCTAATGTCTTTCTTTCAACATGTTAATGTTTTCAGTAAAGTAATAGACAATTCTGACTGACCTGGGAGGCTTCATGTATAACATTACTAAAATCCTTCATGAGTTGATGCTATGTGCTACACACAGAGGGAAAACTATTGATAACGTCTAAGGTTTTTCATAAAGACACTTCATTTAGAAATAATTGAATCATCATCTTCTCCAAGTCTATATATCTACAGATTTGGGTAAATATAAGTCCAAAATTCCAATCCAGAAGATTTTATATCTAAGCCATACACCTGAAGGGGAAATAAATAATCCTAGCCCCTTTAAAAGATGGAAAAGTGTCCTGAACATGAAATATCACAAATATCAAATATAAATTTAAATCACTCAATATTGATTCATTTAATGAAAAGCTATGGAGCATCCACTACATGAAAAGTCCTGTCTTGATCTGACAGTGATAGAGGGTAAAGAGCAGATATGAAGAAGAGTAGAATATATCTCCAACCTCACGACATTATACTATGGTCATTGAAATAAAAACAATACTGAAATAGTAAATGTAAGCCACTGTGAGCAAACCTAGTTCAAATAAACCAAAAGAAGGCAAGAAAGTGGAATTAGAGGAAGGAAAAGTAGAGAGAACAGAAAAAAATTATAATAAAATGGAAGGCCTATGTCTAAATATAACAATAACTACATTGAGTATAAATGGCCTAAACCCATAAATTAAAAGACAGGAATTGTCAGAATAGATTTAAAATATGACTTAATTATGTGCTGTCTATAAGAAACTTGTTTCAAATATAATTATATAAGAAAACCAAAGTAAAATAAAGGGAAAGGATATATGATTAAAATACTAATAAGAAAGCTGAAATAGCTATTTGGACATTAAACAAAGTAGATTTCAGAGCAAAGAAAATTACAAAGGATTAAGAAAGATGTTACATAGTGATAAAATGTCCAATTCACCAAGAAGATCTAATAATCCTAAATGTGCATGCACCTACCAACAGAGCTTCAAAATACTTCAAAAATTGGCAGAACTAAGAGAAAAAGTAAAGAAATTCACATAGTAGGAGACTTTAATACTCCTTTCTCATTAATACATAGAACCAACAGACAGAAAATCAGCAAGGATTAGAAGAACTAAACAGACCACCAACCAACTGAATCTTGATATTCATAGAGCATTCAATCCAACAACAGCAGAATACACATTCTTTTTTAATGCACATGAAAAATTCAACTAGACAGACCATATCCTGGATCATAAAACAAATTTTAACAAATTAGAGTAATTGAAATCATACAAACTTAGTTATCTAAACATAAAGAAATGATATATCAAAATGTGTGGGATGCAGCTGAAGCAGTGCTCAGAGGGAAATCTACAGCATTAATTGCTTATATTAGAAAAGAAGAAAGGTGTCATATTAATAATCTAAGCTTCTATTTCAAGAGAAAGAAGAACAAAACACTCCCTAAGCATGCAAGAGGAAAGAACTAGTGGAGATAAGATCAGAAAACAATGAAATTGAAAACAAAAACAACAGAGGAAACAATGAAATAAAAGAAAATCTCATGATAAACACCTAGCAAGACTGAAAAAAAAAGACAAAATATATCTTGCTAGCTTTAGACTTCACAGACATTGAAAGGATAGTAAGCAAATACCATGCACAATTCTATGCACATTGAGTTGACAAATTGAACTGGGTTTATTTCTCAAAAATCTACCAAAATTCACCCAACATGAGATAGACAACCTGAATAGACTTATAACTATTAAAGAAAGTTATAAACCTTCCTAAATAGAAAACCCCAGGGCTTCCCTGGTGGCGCAGTGGTTGAGAGTCTGTCTGCCGATGCAGGGGACACGGGTTCATGCCCCAGTCCGGGAGGATCCCACATGCCACGGAGTGGCTGGGCCCGTGGGCCATGGCCACTGGGCCTGTGCGTCTGGAGCCTGCGTTCCGCGGCGGGAGGGGCCACGGCAGTGAGAGGCCCACATACTGAAAAAAAAAAAACAGATCTAGATGTTTTCACTGTCAAATTCTACCAAACCTTTAAGGATCCACAATTTATTGCAGAAAATGCAAGTGGAGGAGACATCATCTAAACTTATTTTATGAGGTCACCATTATCCTGATTCCAAAACCAAAGATAATACAAAAAAGAAAATTATAGATCAGTATCTTTCCTAAATATAGACACAAAAATTAACAAAAAAATTAACAAATAAAATCCATCAATAGATGAGATGAGTAACACACTATGACTGAGTGGGATCTATCCCAGGAACACAAAGCTGGTTCAGTACAGGTATCTTTTGCTTTTCAAAAGTTCACTTTATACCGCTTTGCTTTTACAAAAGACCTACATTAGTACCTGTTTTGGCTAACCAAAAGAAATTCAAAGGGGGTTTTCACTTTTACAGAAAAAGGCAAAAAGCGAAAATAGTGTTCAGTGTTGGTTTTGCAGTGAGCTTTTGGAGAGACAACACACAATCTAAGCAGCAAGAGTGGCACAGCCAAGCTCCTTCCCCAGGAACTACACTCAGCATCTCATCAAGCCACCACAGCTTTGAACTGTGTCTATGAGCATCTATACTTTATTTATTTTGTTCATCTATTAGTAAGATGCATCCTAAGGTAATTGCTTCTTCACTTTACGCCATTTCAGCTTATGTAGGATTTCATAGGAAAGGTATACATTCAGATAGTGGGAGAAACCTGTAATTGAAAAGCCATATGATCATATCAATCGATGCAGTAAAAGAATTTGAAAAATGTATGCATTCATGATAAAAATTCTCAACAAACCTAGAAGAAAATTTTATCAATCTGATAAAGGGCATCTGTAAAAACCCTAAAAATAACATAATGTGTACTAGTAAAAGATTAAATGTTTCTCCTAAGATCAGGAACAAGGCAATGATGCACACTAAAACCAATCCCATTCAGTATTGTACTAGAAGTCATAACAAGTGTAATAAGGGAAGAAAAGTAAATGTAAGGCATAAAGGCTGGAAATGAAGAAATAAAATTGTCCCTATTTGCATACAACATGATTGTTTATGTATAAAATTCCAAATAATCTATAATGATAATAATAATAACTCTTCTAGAATGAAAATTAGAATTTGGAAAAGTTACAGAATACAAAGTCAACACACAAAACTTATTGTATTTCTATATACTTACAACATATCATTTGAAACCAAAACGGTGTCAGAGTAGTTCCAAAACAATGAAATTCTTTGTTATAAATCTAATATAACATATATATTATAGAATTTATAAGCTTAAAATTACAAAATGCTGATGAATGAAATCAAAGATGACCAAAATAAATGGTTAGACAAATTCTATCCATGGTTCAGAAGACTCAGCATAGTAAAGATGCTGATTCTCCCCAAACTGATATTTAGGTTTAATGTAATTCTATTTAAATCCCCACAAGGATTTTTACAGATACTTTGTAGAATGGACAAGCCTATTCTAAAATTTGTAAGGAACTAGAGCAGCTATAAAAGTTTTGAAAGAGAAGAATAAAGTTAGAGGAATGAAACTACACAACTTTATGACTTCTTAAATAGCCACAGTAATCAAGGCAACCTAGTATTGATGAAGGGATAGATACACAGATCAATGAAACAGAATAGAGAGTCCAGAAACATACCCACACAAACACAGACAACTGATTTTTTATAAGGGTGCAAAAGCTATTCAATGGAGAAGGGATAGTCTTTTCAACAAATGCTGTTGGAGCAATTAGGCATCCTTCTGCAAAATAATAATAAACCTCAACCTAGTTAGGTTCAGTAAGTAAAAAAACATAAGAGAAAATTTTCATGACCTGGGAGTTGCCAAAGAGTTCCTAGGTGTTACACCAGGAGCATGATCTATAAAAGAAAAATTTAAGTTGTACAAAATTAAAACTTTTAAAAGACACTGTTAAAAGAATGAAAAGACAAGCTATAGACTGGGATAAAATATTTGCAAATCACATATTCAGCAAAAAACTTGTTCCAAAATACAGAAAGAGCTCTCAAAACACAAGAGTAAGAAAACAAAAACCCCAGTTAAAAAATGGGCAAAAGACTTAATGGATACTTAGCAAAACAGATGGCAAATAAGCACATAAAAAATTGTTCAACATCATTAGCCATTAGAGAAATGCAAATCAAAGACATGATGAGATACCACTACATACTTACTAGAATGTCTAAAATAAAAAATACTGGCAATACCACGTGCTAGTGAGAATCCAGACTGACTGGAACTCTCATACGTTGCTAATAGGAATGCAAAATGATACAGTCTCTCTAGAAAACCATTTGGCAGTATCTTATAAAATTAAATATATATCTGCATAAGACCCAGAATCCCACTCCTTGGCATTAACCCTAGGGAAATGAAAATTTAGGTTCAAATGGAGTCTAAAAATGAATGTTTACAGAAGCTCTATTCATAATCATCTAAAAGTGGAATCAACCCAATGGCCTTCAATGGATGAATGGAAAATAAATGATGGTACCTCTACACAATGAATTAGTACTCAACAGTAAAAAAGAGCACACTATTGATACGTGGGACACCTTGGATGAATCTCAAAGACATGTTGAGTGAAAGAAGCTAGTCTCAAAAGATTACATACTCTATGATTCCACTCTTATGACATGATGGAAAAGACAAAATTATAGTGATGGAGAACAAATCAGGGATGGGGGAAAGCCCAAGGAATTTTTGGGGGGTGATGGAGCTGTTCTGTATCTTGACTGTGGTGATGGCTACACAAATACATACGTATGTTAAAATTCATAGAACTGTATGCCCCTAAAACACTCAAAGTTACTTATGATATTTTTTTTAAATAAAATTAAAATTAAAACTAAACAAAAACAAGCACATAGTAACTGGGGAGGAGGGCATTGCTAGACTCTCCTGGCCAGACAGGGCTGTAGCTAAGCCAGCTCCTGCTTTTCTGAATCCAACTTCAATGCAGAATCATGCCTGCCATCTGAGCGGTCTTTAGACTCTGCATCTGCTGGGCCCACAGATCTAGTTTATACTAGCCTACCAAACAAATCTGGCCTCCTTCTCAATACGCCATTCATAAATCGTTCTCTTCCTGACCCTCATGCTATGTGCCCTGAAGTTTCCAAGAAGCAGGCTCTCTAAATCAAGGCAGGGAGAGAAGGCAAGCAGGAACCCATTCAGACATCCCTCTCCTACCCCCACGCAGGCTCTCAGCTGGACCTTCTAAGGAAACAAGGAGAGGGTGGGTGGCTTTTAGGGCTGACATCAGAGGAGGAGGAGAGCAAGTGGCAGTCCAATCAGCTTCCTCTGTGAGTGTGTCTGTGGCTATTTTTGCCTTGTGAATAGATGTCAGGGAGTGGGCCAAGCTGGGCCCGCAGCTATGTGTATTTGTGTGTATGTGTGAACATGTGGGTATGAGAGAGAGCGAGAGGCTTTCAGAGAGAAACTGAGTGGGTGGCTGCCACTGACGAGGTATATGTAGACAAATACAAAACATCAAGCAATTATTGCAATCAGGAGCACGGGGTGTCCGCCTGCGTCAGCAGAGCTGTCTCTGCTCCCCTACGCCTGCTGCAAAAGAGCTGGTGTGCTCTGGGTCTGCAAGGGAGGGGCTCAGGCTGGACCAGGAGGGTGCTTTTTAGGCTCCTTGGAGAGTGAGAGCCCTCCTGACACAGTGGGAGTGCGACACCCGGAAACACTTGGTACATGTGCCTGCACCAGTCCCGAAAGCAAATTGAGCCACACAGTGAAGCTTGATTCAAGCCCCACTTTTCTGATGCAGGTCCTGTCCTTCTGCCTATTGACTCTCCCATCATACCCTCCCATTGTCTCCCTCATTCTCTCAAAGAGTCTGGCCAGTGGAAGGGCCCCTGGATTCCCCCTGCTCCTGTATCAGTAGTGAGAGCTCCCAGAGAAGGGGTTCATTCAGCATAACCCGGGGAACCTGCAAGTCAGGGTATAACAGAACCAGCAATAGAAACACTGTCTCCCTGTCTCGGATCAGTAAGGGGTGTCAGGGAAATACACAACGATCCAGCTTCCAACCAAAAGGCCCTTTGGCTAATTTCAGGAGTTCTGGATCTGGGTACGTCATGACTACTTGAGTATTGTTAAAAAAACAAACAAAAAAACAAACAAACAAAAACACTCAGAGTCTCAGTCTCTGGAGTTGGAGCCCTGGAATCTGCATTTCAAGCACCCCAGGTGATTTTGATGTGCACCTAAGCTTGAAAACCAACAATCTGTGAGGAAGGGATGTGGGCCAAGGAGCCAGGAGTTGGGAATAGTGGGTCCACTCATGTCACTGGCTGTGTGGGCAGCTCTAAGTTGCTGGGCTCAGTTTTCTCATCTGGTCAATACAGATAATAACACCCATGTAACATAACCTCAGGAGTCTGGGGCTGGTTTTGGAGGCATCCTCTGGCTGTAAATGAAGATTTACCCTTGACCTGTGTAGAGCATTGCTGGAATATCCCACTGGCTCTAGTGGTGGGCACTTTCAGGCAGCCAAGCAGAGGAAACACACCTGGATGGGGTGGTCCCATCAGAACAGCTTCATGAGCTTGTGAGAGGAGGAACAGAGTCTGGCAGTGTAAACTCTCAGGTGAGGATGTGAGGGCAGGAGTTATCCTGGCACAGACCTGGACTCAGACATGTCTAAGGTCCCCTGTCCAGAGCACAGGGTCATGGCAAGGGTCAATTAACTTGTAACAGTTCACTCTCTTCCCCAACCTACAGACAGTGTCTTCATCCTGATGCTGGGAAGCCAAACCCTACACAGTGGGGATATTAGGAGCATCACAGGGGGCCCCTAGTAGGAGGGACCTCTGAGATACAAAAGTGAGGTTACATTAGCCTCCCTCCCCAAAACCACATGACTTACAGGATGCAGGGCCCTTCCCACACTCAAATCTAAGAAGCTCAGGAGAAGTTAAACCTGGGCATGGCAGAGTTACACCTACAGTTGAGCAACTTACATCATCCATAACCTTTTTTTCACAACGGGATGGTTTCAAATGGCTGTAATTTATGGATGTTCTTCTGAGAGGAATTAGTCAGTATATTTGTTTTCCCTTTGATATATAGTCACAGGAGCACATCAGGCATGAGGTTTATTAAGCCTTGCCAATTTTCTACCACTTCTCAGAGCTATAGATTTTGTTCGTGGAGTGGGCTGTTTCCACCCCAACATAGAAAAAAGCATTTAGAATACTGAAAAGCCTTCCAGCTCTCAGAACGCAGAGTGCTCTAAGAGGGCAGCGAGAATCTTGGGAGCGAGACTCCTGACTCCCACTGTCCTGGTTGCGGGGAAGAGAACAGCATTATAGGACCAGGGAGGAGGAGGCTACAGGTCAGGTCACATTTCCCTGGTGGGCTACAGACAACCACAGGGCCTAAAGGGGACAATGATGTTCCTTCCCCTGGGTGTGACTTCCACTGTGGGCAAGGCAAGTTCCCCACCCTAAGCAATTTAGAGAGCAGTGGTGGTCTATCCACCCCAGGTGGTCCCAGGTCAGGAAATGATGCTGTCAACCCTGCGCCTTCTTGCCCTACCACCCTGAAATAGGGCACAGCTTCCAGAGTTAGCCCAGGGAAACTGCAGGTCCAAGGAGACACTCTAAGGGGAAAAGCGGCCTCAAGCCCTCAACAAGGTAAAAAGGTGGAGAGGGAGTCCTGGTCCTCAGACTTCAGGATGCATGAGAACTACTGGGTGTCCATGTCAAATGCAGATTCTCAGGTGCCACCCAACACCATCATGTGATTCAGTAGGTCTGGATGAGGCCCAGGACTCTGCATTTTATACAAGAGCCCTCCACAAATTGATTCAAACCCGCTGATCACCCACCTCAACTTGTCGCTGCTTAGATGAATCAGGTTTTCCTGCATCTGAGCAGAATGCTGTTTCTTCGGGCAAGTCACAGTGAAAGACATGAAAACCAGAAAAACATTAAAAGCTGTCCAGTTTTAATGTTACCAGTGTGGAAGATGTGCCCAATGACCTGATGACACTGGATAGATCTTCCTGGATCCATAAAGGTAATCACAACGGTTACTTATACAGTGCCTAGGATGTGCCAGATGCTTGGCAGCTGTTACCTCGGTTACCTGAGTTAATGGTCCTGTAGGCAGGTTCCATTCTGGAGAAGGTAGATGGATGGGAAAGATCATTTCAGCTGCGAATCCGATGCTCTTTCCAGACACACCCCCCGCCCAAGGGCCTTCCTTGCCATGCTTCTGTGCCAGCACAAACTGGCACACTCCCTCAAATCTAAGAAGTGTTGAGCTTCCCTCAAATCTAAGAAGCTCAGGAGAAGTTAAACCTGGGCATGGCAGAGTTACACCTACAGTTGTGCAACTTACATCATACGTAACCTTTTCTCACAATGGGCTGGTTTCAAACGGCTGTAATTTATGGATGTTCTTCTGAGAGGAATTAGTCAGTATATTTGTTTTCCCTTTGATATATAGTCACAGGAGCACTCCCTAAAGAGTATTTTCAGAATCACTACTTTCCTTTTCCTTTTCTCTCCTTCACCAGGATCTGATGACTTTCTTCTCAGGAAACCCTTTATCCTTTGAACAACAAAGCACATGGCTGTCTTGGTCTCAGGAGCCAGACTACTTAAGTTCAAAGTTCAGCTCTGCTACTTTCTAGCTGTGTAATGTTGGGCAAGTTCTTGACCCTCTGTCTGCCTTTGTCTTCATCTTCAAATCCTTATAGCTACCCCCACAGAACATCAGTTTTATTTACATGAGTTAATGTATGCAAAGCTCATATTTAGCACATTAAAAATGTTCCTCATTCTCTCTGTCCTCCTGAGCATCATTCGGTAGTCATAGGCTGTCTGACTGTGTGCAGGGTGATAATGGAAAAGACTCATCTAAGTTATCTAATTTGGGAGATGAGGCTGGACCCTGGGAACTTGAATAGTTTTAGTTTCTAATCCCAAGAGGGGAAAGACACTACACACTCGCACGCATCACGTGTGCACACACACATCCCTTTGGGTCAGCAAATTTGAACGCTAAGATCAGAGCGTGTGGGTGTGGCCAGAGAGGGTCTGGTCCCCAGAAGAAGTGGGCAGCATCTGCATCCTGTGAGGAATGAGAAAGAGGAGGGGTACAGGACCGATGTGTCAGCAGAGAATGAGTGAGTGGAGCAAGATGGAACTGACCAGGGAAAGGCGGGTGGCTGGGAGCAGGTATCAGAGGACATGGCACACAACATGCAAATGAGAGACGTCTGGGGACATGCACAGTCAGGGGTGGTGAGGATCAGGGCTCAAGGGAGGACTGAAATACGTGCCCCCAACCACATCCAAACTGCATCCAAAAAACTGCATCCAAATGGCCACATCAGAGCAGTCTACATACAGGCATGCACACATACACACACAGATACACATGCATGCACACACAGACACACGCACACATGCTTACACAGGAGCACAGAGACACACAGATGTGCTTATACAGACACTCAGGCAAACACACACAGAAACGCACAAAGACACACACAGGTACATACACATCTGTGTATAGCCTGTGTGCTTTCCATGACATGGCTGTCTGAACATAAGGAAATGGGGCAAGAAATCCAAGTTCTGCTGATAAAATCAGGGATCAAGAAAAATCAACAACTTTAAATTTACACAGAAAACTAGGGGACTCTGAGGCTTCCAAAGAACTATAAAACAAAAATCCGTGTGTGCTTTAACCCTATGCATATTGACTCTGCCATGAAAACTGACTCTGCAGAATAACCAGATCTACCTCAGCAGCACCCAGGCACCAGGGAGCCAGGGTGGTGTTGACTTATGTTAATGCCTTGTTGTAAAAGCCCCCGCAGGAAGGTCCAAGCCACTTGGGGGAGGGAAGAGGACTGAGCGACTGGTGGGGAGGCAACAAGCTGGATACTCATTTCTTCCCAGACCTCCATCCTCCCCTGGGGTCCCTCTGACACATGCTTCCCTGGCACCCAGTGCCTCTCCCTAGCAGTGACCAAGATCACAACGAAGTAAAAAAGGCTGGTTAGTGCTTTAATATCTCTCTCCCCTGCCAGAATGTAGGCTCCAGGAGGACATGGAGTGTGCATGTTTTGCTCACTGCTCTGCTCAAGTGCCTAGCATATAGTAAATGTTCAATAAAGATGGAAAAGTAGAAATAGATGAATAAATTAGCAGTGTTGAAGTCATGAAGGCAGCTAGATGCTGAAGCCAGTGATCAGCACCCTCCTTAGTCAGGCAGGTTCCTGCCGTCATCCACAAGCAGCTCAGGTGCCTAATTCGAGTCCTGGATATACTCTCCTCCAGGGAGGTGGACATTCTTACCACCTCCACACCCCCTCCACACCCCCTCCAGGGCAGGGCTAACCTGAGTTTCCTGCCTCGCTCAGGGACTTGTGTTGTCTTGATGCAAAATGAGAAAAACACAAGACTGTACATCAACTATGTCAAGTCTGGGAAGAAACCCTCTCAAAGGGATGCTGTGGGGGATGGAATAATGCCAAAAGGGGTGGAGATGAAAATCACCAAGATGGACCTTTAATAAAATAAAGACGATTTCCATCCCATATCCTCACTGTGCTCCTCAGCCTGCCCCTTCCCTCCCATGACCTCAACCAACCACAGCTTCACCACAGCTTCCCATGCACTCCCCCAGACCCCCTCCATCTATTTCATCTCTTGCTCACAAAACATCTGTTCTCAGATTCAAGCCTTAGCCAACAACTGGAGATCATATTAAAGAATCAAGACTTCTACTTCCAGCCAAGATGAAATAACAGGAACCAGATTTACCTTCCCTCTTGAAACAAACATAAAACAAATATAAAACACAACATATATAAAACAATTGTTCTCAGATAATTGGAGCTCTGGTAGCACAGGACAATGCTACATGAGAGAAGGGAGACAAACAAGGTGAGTCTTGTGATTGCTCCATCTTATTGCCCAGGGAAAGTTTCCAGGTAGCAGAGCAGGGGGGGGGGACAAAGGAGGAGACAAACATCTAAGTTGAAGAGACAAAGCTGAGAGTACAGGGAGACCAAGGTGTGGCTGTCAGCCTTTAAAGGCTTAGGATGGCTCTCAATGATCTTTGTCTCCAGGTATTCATACTCCTGTGTAGTCTCTCCTACATTGTTCCAAGGCTAGTCTGTGTGGCCAATAGCATGTAGAACAAGTGATGGTGTATCAGGATGGCAGGTTATAAAAGGACTGCAGCTTTCATCTTGGAGGCTGGTGCTATCTGTCTATCTATCTATCATCTATCATCTATCATAGCTTGCTCTGGGGGAAGTTAGATGCCATTATATGTGAGCAGCCCTGAGAAAAGGCACACAGAGTAAGGAATGGAGGCTTCTTGGGAGATTTTCCAGCACCTTCAGATGACCATAGCTCAGGTCAACAAATAGACTACAACCTCATGAGAGACCCTGAGTCAGAACCACCCAGCTAAGCTGCTCCCAATTACTAACCCACAGAAACTATATTTGTTATTTTAATGATGCTATCATAAATCTACACAGATGAAGGAGTATCAGAAATAGCAAATATGTAGGTAAATATGAAATGCTTTCATCTTTATTTTATAAATCTCTTTTAAAGATAATTGACTTTAAATCAAACATAATAACATATTTTGTGTTTTATGACATATGTAAAGTAAACACAGAATGATAGTAGAAAGACCAAGTATTGTCATAAAGTTCATGTACTATATGTGAAGTGGAATAATATTACTTGAAATTTCACTGTGAAATATAAAAAATGTATGCTATAACACTAATGCAATAACTAAAAAATGGAGAATATAGCTAATAAACCAATAGAGGAGATAAAATGGAATATAAAAATTACTCAATCTAAAAGAAGGCAGAAAAAAGAAAGGGAGAAACAAAAAGATGACATAATAGAAAATAAATTTCAAAATAGGCTTAAACTTAACCACATCAATAATCACATTAAATGTAAAAGAAACAAATATCCCAATTAAAAGGCAGATTACCTGATTGCATAAAAAGCAAGACAAGTATATGCCAATGTTTAAAAGAAATTCATTTTAAATATAGAGACTCAAATAGTTTATAGTAAAAGTGGGTGGGAAGAAACACCATGCTAATATGTATCAAAGAAAGCTGGAGTGGAGTGGCTATAACAATATCAGCCAGAGTCAGTTTCAGAGCAAATAATATTATCAGAGATACAGAGTGTTAGTTCATATTGATGGAAGAGTCAATTCATAAGGAAGACATACAATCATGTTTCTGCACCTAAAACAGAGCTTCAAAATGTATGAAGCAAAAACTAATGAAACTGTAAGAAGAAATAGATAAGTCTACAATTACAGCTGGACTCCAGCTCAGTGAGCTGGGTAGAGGTGGAAGCACACATAAAGCCCATCATATCCCAGTTACGAGACAGAGGGTCAGGGGAAAATGGAGAAAGGGGCTGGAAATCAACAAGAAAATTCTGGTCCAAGGTGGAGGGGTAGCTCAGGTTTGCATTGCGGAAGGAGGCAACAGACAGAGGATAAGCCGTCTTTATCCTTCTCTTGTGGTCATGATAGCTTTGACTTCTAGAAGTCTCTCAGGGCAGGAAGCACCCATAGGATGTTGTCATTCCAGAGACAAGCTCTGCTTTCCTAGGAGATCAGAACTTCCTAGCCCAGGTCCTACAGCTTCCATGCTTTAGCTCAGAGAAGAAACTTTCTTTTTTGTTTGCTTAATGGCTTTCTTGAGGTATGATTGCCATATAATAAACTACTTATATTTAAATTCTAAAACTTGATATGCTTTTTATATGCCCATGAGACTATCACCACAATCATGATAATGAATATTTCCAGCACCTTCAAAAGTTTCCTCATTCTCCTTCACCACCCTTTCTCCCCACCCATCCTGCCTCTTCTCTGAGCTACAGGTGATCACTAATCTGTTTTCAGTCACTGTAGATTAGTTTGCATTTTCTAGAATTTTATATAAACAAAATGATACAGTATATAATCTTTTTTTGTCTGGCTTCTATAACTCAGTATAATTTTTGAGATTAATTACTGCTATTTTATATATTAATAATTCATTTTTTATTACTGAATAGTATTCCATTGGATGGATATGACACAATTTATTTATCAATTCACCTACTGATAGAATTTTTATTCAATTTGGGGCTATATCATATAAAGCTGCTGTGCACATCTGAGTGCAAGTTTTTTAAGAACATATGTTTCTATTTCTTTTGGGTATATACTAAGGGGTAGAAGGGCTGGGTCATATCTTAGGTGTGTCTTTAACTTTTTTAACTTTTTCCAAAGTGGTTATACCAATTCTATCTCCAACAGCAGTGTATAAAAGCTCTGGTTTAGTCACATTTAGTCACATTACTAACACCTGGTAATGGTCAGTTGGTTTTTTTTTGTTTGTTTCTTGCTTTTTTTTTTTTTTTAATTTGAGCCATTCTAGTGGGAGTGCAGCAAAATCTCACTGTGCTTTGAATTGGCATTTTGTTAATCACAAATGATGCTGAGCATCTTTTCATGTGCTTATTTGCTATCTATATAACTTATTCTGTGAAGTGTTTTTCAATCCTTTTGCCATTTTTTAAAATTCTTTGTGTTATTATTGAGTTGTAAAGCAGGATAAGGGAGAAAAAAGTAATAGAGAGGGCTATTTTGTGATGGGATGACTAGAGAAGGTCTCTCTAGGTGATATTTAAAGAGAAGACTGAAGGAAGTGAGGAAGTAAGCCATAAGTATATCAGCGGGGACACAGGAGGTGCAAAGGCCCTGAGGCATCAAGGTTCTTGGTGTGCCTCAGGACTATCAAAGAGGCCAATGAGGCTAGAAAAGAATAAACAGAGAGAGAGAGAGAGAGAAGATGAGGAACATTCATATAAGATAATCTATTTTACAGCATTAAAATGAGACACCAAATCTTAAAGGGCCTCTGACAAAGTAGACATTCCATTTTTTAAATTATTTATTTATTTATTTATTTATTTATTTATTTATTTATTTATTTGGCTGTGCCAGGTCTTAGTTGCAGACTGCAGGAACTTTGTTGTGGCGTGAGGGATCTAGTTCCCTGACCAGGGGTCAAACCCAGGCCCCCTACATTGGGAGCATGGAGTCTTAACCTCTGGACCACCAGGGAAGTCCCAGTAGACATTCAGTTTTTAAAAAATCAGTTTAACTTGAGTATTTACTCATTAGACAATGCCCACTCTATATCCTTTTCAAGCTTAGCTCCTGGATTCTGGATTGAAATGACTCTACCATTTTAGAGACTTTATTCCCTCATTCTGTGCTTCCCTGGGGGCCTGGAGATGCCTCCCCCCACAGGCCTGGCCCATCCGAGTGTCAGAGGCTTGGAATGGGCAGCAGGGGAGGATAATGTAATCAAGAATTATTTAAACTGTTTGCTGGACTTCATTTACCATTATGATAGGACATAAAAGTTTAAGGGCTTTTGCCAAAAAAATCTATGAACCAGCTCTATACCAGTTCTAATAAATCCACAAAGAGGGAATTTATCATCTCTCAATAAATGTGTCTCTTCTGCACTATCTTCTGAAAACTTGAAACTCCCAGATATAAATCTTGGTGTTAGGCTTCATGTTTCTTTCCTCAGGGGGATGGTGTTCCAGACTTGGGCACAGATGTCCCCTGGTGCCCCTCTCTGTTCCTTCCTTTCCCACCCTGTCCTCCCCATTCCCACAGCTTCTGCTTCTCTTCATGCTGGGGAGCCCAAGAATGTTCTGGAGAAGCTTCAGACATGCAGGAAAGCCTCTCTGGGCCTCAGTTTCCTCAAATGGGAAAAAAGGAAGTTGGACCACATGACCTGGAAGTGGTCTTATTGTTCCAATGACCTCTGGTAATGCCCAGCCTATAGCCACCAATGTTGTCTTTGAAGGCTTGTTAGGTGGAGGCTAAAGGGCGAGGAAGTAAAGGCCGGATAAGACATGTCAGCTTTTCTGAGGACCTCTCAAGGCCAGGCATGCCTTCAGGAGGTAGACAGGGGACACAACAATGCAGACTTGTTACATGTGACAACATGGATGAACTTTGAAACCTTATGCTGAGTGAAAGAAGGCAGAGCCAAAAGGCCACATACTGTGTGATTCCCTTTATATGAAATGCCCAGAAGAGACAAATCCATAGAGACAGAAAGTAGGTGAATGGTTGCCGAGTCATGGGGGACTGCAGGAACTTTGTTGTGGCGTGAGGGATCTAGTTCCCTGACCAGGGGTCAAACCCAGGCCCCCTACATTGGGAGCATGGAGTCTTAACCTCTGGACCACCAGGGAAGTCCCAGTAGACATTCAGTTTTTAAAAAATCAGTTTAACTTGAGTATTTACTCATTAGACAATGCCCACTCTATATCCTTTTCAAGCTTAGCTCCTGGATTCTGGATTGAAATGACTCTACCATTTTAGAGACTTTATTCCCTCATTCTGTGCTTCCCTGGGGGCCTGGAGATGCCTCCCCCCACAGGCCTGGCCCATCCGAGTGTCAGAGGCTTGGAATGGGCAGCAGGGGAGGATAATGTAATCAAGAATTATTTAAACTGTTTGCTGGACTTCATTTACCATTATGATAGGACATAAAAGTTTAAGGGCTTTTGCCAAAAAAATCTATGAACCAGCTCTATACCAGTTCTAATAAATCCACAAAGAGGGAATTTATCATCTCTCAATAAATGTGTCTCTTCTGCACTATCTTCTGAAAACTTGAAACTCCCAGATATAAATCTTGGTGTTAGGCTTCATGTTTCTTTCCTCAGGGGGATGGTGTTCCAGACTTGGGCACAGATGTCCCCTGGTGCCCCTCTCTGTTCCTTCCTTTCCCACCCTGTCCTCCCCATTCCCACAGCTTCTGCTTCTCTTCATGCTGGGGAGCCCAAGAATGTTCTGGAGAAGCTTCAGACATGCAGGAAAGCCTCTCTGGGCCTCAGTTTCCTCAAATGGGAAAAAAGGAAGTTGGACCACATGACCTGGAAGTGGTCTTATTGTTCCAATGACCTCTGGTAATGCCCAGCCTATAGCCACCAATGTTGTCTTTGAAGGCTTGTTAGGTGGAGGCTAAAGGGCGAGGAAGTAAAGGCCGGATAAGACATGTCAGCTTTTCTGAGGACCTCTCAAGGCCAGGCATGCCTTCAGGAGGTAGACAGGGGACACAACAATGCAGACTTGTTACATGTGACAACATGGATGAACTTTGAAACCTTATGCTGAGTGAAAGAAGGCAGAGCCAAAAGGCCACATACTGTGTGATTCCCTTTATATGAAATGCCCAGAAGAGACAAATCCATAGAGACAGAAAGTAGGTGAATGGTTGCCGAGTCATGGGGGGTGGAGGGAAAATTGGGACTGACCGCTAATGAGAACAGGGTTTCTTTTTGGAATGATGGAATGTTTTGAAATTAGACAATGGTAATGGTGGCCAAACAGAGTGAATGTGCTGAAAATCACTGAAATGCATGCTTTAAAATGATTAATTTTATGTGACATATATTATAACTTAATTAAAAAATATATAGCTCTTAAAAGAAGTCAGACTTTGGCAAGGTGAAGGAATCAGCTGAGCACTGTGGGCAAGGCCCTGTCTCAGCGGGGCCAAGGGCTCAGCCAGCTTAGGCAAGGGTGAGGGCTCCAATCCACCAACTGCAGGAGGGGCAGCCTAATGGGCTACCCACCCAGGAGGTTTCTCCTCTCTGAGCAAGGCCCCTGCCCTTGACAGAGAGACTGGTCAGGGTTATCAGGTCCACAGCCCAGGAGGCCAAAGCCCAAATCCTAGAAGCTGTGCTTCCTCAGGTGTGATCCCAGGACCACTTGCATCAGAACTAACTGGGGGCCTTATTTAAAAAACAGACCCCCAGCCCCACCCCAGACTGACTGAATTAGATTTTTATTCTTAACAAGCTCTCTAGGTAATTGTTTTGCACGCTCAGGTTTGAAAAGCATTTTGAGCTAGAGTACTTTTCAGTCTTTAAAAGGCCTACAAATCACCTGGAGATCTTATTAAAATGTAGCCGATTCTGATTCCATCTGCCTGGGGTGGGGCCTGAGATTCTGCATTTCTAATAAGCTCCCAGGCAGTGTTCATGGTGCTGGTTCGTGGATTCCACTTTGAGTAGCAAGAACTGGAAGAGTTTCTTAAAGTCGGCTGCATCTTACAATCACCAGAGAAGCTTTAAAACTCCTGAGGCCGGGGTCTCACTCTCGGAGATTCTGAATTTGTCTGCGGGGTTGCCTAAGCATGGGTTTTTTTACAACTTTCCCCCATATGCAATATACAGCTATGGTTGCAAATCACTGATGCAGAGGGAGACTGGGGTTCTAAGTAGGTGTCCAGGTAGATTAAGGAGTGGAAATCCAAGGGGTTTCTATGGATATGAACAATGCAGGGGGAGTAAAAACTGCTTCAGTTTCTGGGCTATACACACAGGAGGTCTTGGATCTCACCCCTGGAGTAGGAGAAAGTGAACACGGCACTAGAATGACTATCTCAAAGCCCAGCAGTTGGGGCAAGCAGGGTATTCCTGCT
>NW_006776652.1:594866-599413 GCF_000442215.2 Lipotes vexillifer
TCCTGCTGGTTTCCTGCCTCAGTCCTACATGGCTCAGGGGCTGGGCCTGAAAGTGGGGTCCATCAGTAGATCCAGTTTGAGGAAGCTGTGTGGGCAGAGGCAGGTACCTGGTGCCTCCTACCTTACTAAGAATGTCCCAATTATTGAAGTCACCTTAAATCCAATGAACTATATTTCCCGGGAGGTCTTGGGGCTAGGGAGGGGACATCATCAGGATATCATCTTCTTGATCCCTTCACCTCTGTTGTCCTGCACTGCCCATAGCAGCAAGGGCAAACTGCTTTTGATTGGAAAAGTTTGAGGAATTGGGACCTTCACATCCTTCCAGGCTTGCACAGGGGGACTCTTAGCATTTGGGAAAAGACACACATGCCAGGAAGAAGAAAGAGGTGGAGAGCAGGGAACCACAAGGGCCATTTGCAGGGAAAGTCAGAGACAGATGTCAAAAGCAGCACAGAGGCACATTGGCAAGATTGTGCCTGAGCTGTGTGGAGCAGAAACACAGGCCATATTTCAGTGGGAAATAAAAATGTGTCTGTAATTAATGATGCTCTAGAAACACACAGCCCTTATTAATGTAGCAATTTGGAGAAACATAATTCACTAGAGTCAGGCTTGAATTGCCAGAATGGTTTTTCAGCTAGAGGAGTGTTCAGGGAGAGCAGAAAGTGGAGGAGGAGGAAGCTGTGATGGCAGGTTCCCTAGGGACAGGGTGCTGGGGGCAGGCAGGGACTGGGCTGGGGAAGCCACACTGACCCCTGGGACACTGAGGGGAAGGCAACTGCCTTCTTGCCAGGCCTCAGCACCCCACCTCCACATTATATTCACAGAGGTGTGTGTGCAGGCTGTGGAGCCAGATGGCCTTGTTCATATCCAGGGCCCTCCCCTTTGCTGGGTGACCTTGGCCAAGTTGTTTGATGTCTCTCTCTGTACCCCAGATTGCTCATCTGTCAATCAGAGCGTAATAATCGTACCTACTCATAAAATTAAATAAAGTGCTTTAGCACAGTGCCTGGCACATCATAAGTGCTAAAGAAATCGTTTTTATTATCATTGGCAGATTTCACCTGTGTGTGAACACGAAGGATGGTTGCAGTATGGGGTACAAGGAGGATTTCTGTGGAAACCCCTTGCTAAACTCTCTGCCCAACCAGCTGTGTGAGACAAAGTGTCTTGTGACAAAAGAGGAAAGAGCAAAGCAGAAATGGCCTCTGTCCCACTTAGTACACAAATGGCATTCAATTACAAAAATAATAATAATTCTAATCAGGAAAACAGAGTTATTGCATGTCCTAGGCCAGCACCCAGCAAGCAGTGTGAGGCTCATCCATAACACTGAAAGAGCACAGGTCAGGGAACCGGGAAGCCTGGTTTCAAGTCCTAACCCTCCTTTACTAGCAGTATGGCCTTGGGTTAGCTGCTGTTTTAGATCTGCACTTCCTCATCTGAAAAATAACTCATCAGATAGTTTCTAAGGGGCCCAGTAGTCTACCTTTTTTCTTTTTAATTCTGCGGTTAAAAAGGGAGAAAAGCGCACAGCTTGAGTAAATGTGGGGGACTAAACCAGGGCAAGCAGAGTCTGTACATCAACAATTCATATGTCCTCCCAGGCAGACCCCTGGATCTGGGGCACAGATGCTCTCCTTGGCAATCTAGACACAGCCACATTATCTGCATATGGACTGTGCTTCCACCCTGCTCCTGACCTGCCCTCCCAGAAGGTCCTAGGAAAGAAGCCACATTCTCAAGTCCTGCCTTTCCTGAGCTCCATCCAGGGGTCCATGTGGTCCCAAATGGTACCAATTTGGACCTTTTCTCCATTTTTACTTTTCTATCTTCTGTATCATCAGATGCTCTCACTGCCTCCTTCCCTTCACCTTATCAGCACACACAAGTCTGTCTTATCCAAAAACAAATAAACAGAGAAACATTCCTTGGTTTTGCTTCTCGACTCCTGGCTTCTGCCGGATCTCTCTCCTTTCCCTGGCAGGCAAGCATCTTGAAAAATAATTAGCACTAGATGTCTCCATTCCTCATTTCCCAATCACTGTTAGAGTCATCACTCTGACTTCAATCACCTCCATTCCATGGAGACCACTCTGACCACATCTGTCATCAACATTCCTACTGCCAACTCCAAGGAGCCTTTTCCATTGCCTATCTTAAAACTGAGGTGGATTTAAAAGGTGGGCCACTCTCACCATTTTTATAATTTACCTTTTATGGTTTGCGTGGTGCTTGTCCTTCCTGGCTCTTCTCCTACTTCTCTGCTCCTTTGTGATTGCTGGACCCTCCTCCTGCACCCACACCTCAATTGCTCTTCTGCCTATAATGCTGCACTCATCCACCTTCTCCTCTTGTTTTTTTTTTTTTTTTTTTTTTTTTTTTTTTTTTTTCTTGCGTTATGCGGGCCTCTCACTGCTGTGGCCTCTCCCATTTGCGGAGCACAGGCTCCGGACGCGCAGGCTCAGTGGCCATGGCTCACGGGCCCAGCCGCTCCGCGGCATGTGGGATCCTCCCGAAACGGGGCACGAACCCGCGTCTCCTGCATCGGCAGGCGGACTCTCAAGCACTGCGCCACCAGGGAAGCCCTCCTCTTGTTTTATATCCTTTTCTTACAAGGTAACACTCATTCCCATGCTTTTAACTAACACCTAGCTATTGATGGTTTCCACATCCTTATTTCCAACTAAGACTACTCTCATAGACATAAAACCCAAAAAGGATAAAAGTAACTTATAAACCTACCTATACCATGATTTTCTATGAATTTCCCATAGATATCTCAAACTCAGTATATCCCAGAAAACCATCTCGCCATTAGCACCCCCAGCCTTACACTCAGCTTTTCTCTTCTTGGTATTTGATGGACTACCCCCAGCATCTCTATCATTCCCCAAGCCTGAGCACCATGCATCACTCATAACCCCACCATCCACCTTATCCCCAACTGTCTCCAAGCACTGCCGGTTTTACCTTCAAAATATTTCATTTGTCAGTCTTCTCCCCAATCCATACTCACTGTCACTGCCTTAGTTCAAGCAAATCTCTCACCTAGATGTGTCAATAGTCTCCTAACTGACCTTACTGTCTCTCGACACCTCCAATCCATCTGCCTCACCACCGCAAAAGTCATTAATCTGTGTATCTCATCATATCTTTTTCATGCTGAAAGTCCGTCATTGGCTTTGCTCACTGTAAGATAAATGTAAATGCCCTGTCCTGGCATATCATGCTTTTTCATAATCTGGGCCATCCTCACCCTTTTCTCTGGCCCCATCACTTGCTGAATGACTTTAAATTCCCCAAACACAGTAGGTAATATTTCATGTCTCAAGACCTCTTCCTAGAATACTCTTATCCTTTGTTTGCTGGGAGGCTAGGTATGGGCTAGTTACTTCCCTCCTCTTCTTACACTCTTTTCTGGATTTGACTGCTAACATTTCTGATTTTTGTAATCTATTAGCCACTCTCTCATCCAGCTAGATGCCTATCCTTGAGCCTCCTCTCCTGCCATGGCTTGTTCCTCATAACATCTTAGTGAGAGAAGCTCTCAGAAAACTTCAGAGATTCATAGGTCTCCACATTCAACAAGTAGTATGTGGAGACATTTTTCCTAATTTCTTCTTGTTTTTTTAAATTATATTCATCATGATGTGTTTCTATTTATTTCTTATACAGATAAAATCTAGCTAATCCATAATAAATCCATACATAAGTAATATAACATTTTTATAGGTAAAAAAAAACAAGGTTGCAGTATCATTTTTTTAATTGTTCATACTTTGGAAAAGACAAGGCACAGATGCTCTGCTACACATTCTTTAGTTCTGGGTAGCAGCTCCCAGAACTACATACAGAGCAAGGATATGTTTTAAATTGAGGTATAGTTGTTTTACAGTATTATTTAGGTTTCAGGTATACAAGATAATGATTCACAATTTTTAAATTTATAGTTATTATATAATATTGGCTATATTCCCTGTGTTGTACAATATATCCTTGTAGCTTATCTATTTTATAAATAGTAGGTTGTACTTCTTTTTTTTCTTTTTTTTTCTTTTTTTTCTTTTTGCGGTATGCAGGCCTCTCACTGTTGTGGCCTCTCCCGTTGCGGAGCACAGGATCCGGATGCGCAGGCTCAGCGGCCATGGCTCACAGGCCCAGCCGCTCTGTGGCATGTGGGATCTTCCCGGACCGGGGCACGAACCCGTGTCCCCTGCATCGGCAGGCGGACTCTCAACCACTGCGCCACCAGGGAAGGCCCCAGTTGTACTTCTTAATCCCCTACCTTTATCTTACCTCTCTCCCCTTCCCTCTCCCCACTGGTAACTACTAGTTTGTTCTCTATATCTGTGACTCTGTTTCTCTTTTGTTATATTCATTAGTTTGTTGTTTTTTTTAAGATTCCACATATAAATGATATCATATTTGCCTTTCTCTATCTGACTTATCTCACTAAGCATAATACTCTTCAGGTTCACCCATGTTGCAAATGGCAAATTTTCATTCTTTTTTATGGCTAAGTAGTATTCCAGGATATATAT
>NW_006776652.1:599452-609534 GCF_000442215.2 Lipotes vexillifer
ATATATATATATATCATGCCTTCTTTATCTATTCATCTGCTGATGGACATAGGTTTCTTCCATATCTTGGCTATTGTAAATAGTGCTGTTATGAACATTGGGGTGCATGTATCTTTTTAAATTAGAGTTTTCTCTGGATATATGCCCAGGAGTGGGATTGCAGGATCATATGGTAACTCTATTTTTACTTTTTCAGGGAATCCCCATACTGTTCTCCTTAATGGCTGCACCATTTTACATTTTCACCAAAAGTATATGAGAGTTCCCTTTCCTCCACATTCTCACCAACATTTTTATCTGTGGTCTTTTTGATGATAGGCATTCTGACAAGAGTGAAGTAATATCTCATTGTGGTTTTAATTTGCATTTCCCTGATAATTAATGATATTGAGTATTCTTTTAACTGTATCACATAAGTTTCAATATGTCACGTTCTCTTTTCCATCAGTTGAAAATGTTTCTAATTTCTCTGGTTGATTCTTATTAAGAAGATATTTTGTTTAATTTAAAAATATTAGCTGATTTACCAAATTTCTTTTGATTTAAAAAATTTTTAATTTAATTCTGTTGTAGATAGAGAACATACTTTGAATAATTTGGATTTTTTAATATTGATGGAGACCTATTTTAAGGCCTAGCATAGAGTTTTCTAGAAAATGTTCCACGTGCTCTTGAAAAGAATGCATTTTCTTCCCTTCTGGGGTGGTATTTCTATAAATATCAACTAGGTCACACTGGTTGATGAGGTTGTTCAAGTGTTCTATATCTTGGCTGATTTTATGTCTAGCTGTTTTTTCTAAATATTGTAAGTGTGGCATTGAAATCTCCAACTATAATTTGTGAATTAGACAATTCATCTATCAATTCTATTAGTCTTATGTTAATATATTTTGAGCTTTTATATTAGGTGTTCATACATTTTAACTATTATAGCTTCCTGATACATTAGCCCTTTTATTATGAATGTCCATTTTGTTCTCTAAAAATATTAAAAATCTATTTTGTCTGATAACAATATAGCCACTCCAGCTCTCATGTGGCTACTCTTTGCCTGCTCTATCTTTTCCATCCTATTAATTTCAAAGTAGTTGTTTTCTCTATCTGTAATGTATCTCTTGTGGATACCATATAGCTGAATCTTGATTTTTTTAATCCATTCTGACAATTTTTGCCTTTTTAGTGACCTGTATAGTCCATCCTATCTAATCTAATTATTTCTTTTCTGAGATTCTTTGTTGAATCATTGTTATCATTTTTTCTTTAATTTTTAAAACATTTATAAAAGCTGCTTTGACATCTTTGCTAACTATCTGGGCCTGCTTAGAGTATGTTTGACTCTCTGTATTGTTTTGTTCTGTTCTCCTGAGTGTGGGTCACAGCTTCTGTAAAATACTGGATATATTTAGTGAATATATTGTAGCAACTCTAATCAGCCTTTGACATCTGCCACTGGGCCACTGCAGCTCCCTCACAAGTCCAGTCCATATATTTACCTGACTCGGCCCTGCCTACAGATTTAGGACTGAGTTTTTCAAAATGAGATGCAGTGAAAAAGAATAGGAAAGGAGAAGAAGAAAGGGAAAGAACCCCTTTAGTTCTTTGAGCTTCAGTTTCCTATCTGTAAAATAGAAGAATAATAACTGTCATGTTGTTGTGAGGATCAAACAAGATATATATCATAAAATTTTATGAATTTTAAAATATTACACAAACCTGAGAGAATAATATTGATGTTACCATTGTCTTATCTTTGCTTTTTTCCTTCTGTAGTCAGATAATTAACCTCAAATGTGATGTATGGGAAGAGAGTCAGAGATAAGGAAAAAAATCAGGAGTAAACACCTATAAGAACTATGTCTTTGGTAAGGGACCTTCAAGATGGCAGAGGAGTAAGGCGTGGAGATCACCTTCCTCCACACAAATACATCAAAAATACATCTACATGTGGAACAACTCCTACAGAACACCTACCGAATGCTGGCAGAAGACCTCAGACTTCCCAAAAGCAAGAAACTCCCCATGTACCTGAGTAGGGCAAAAGAAAAAGCAGAGACAATAGGGACAGGACCTGCACCTCTGGGAGGGAGCCATGAAGGAGAAAAAGTTTCCACACACTAGCAAGCCCCTTCACTGTGCGGGGTGGGGGGAACTTCGGAGCCACAGAGGACAGCGCAGCAACAGGGGAGCAGAGGGAAAAGCGGAGAGATTCCTGCACAGATGATCTGTACCAACAAGCACTCACCAGACCGAGAGGCTTGTCTGAGGCTCGGGCTTCAGAGTTCAGATCCTTGTCTAAGGGAGCTGAGGCTCGGGCTTCAGAGTTCAGATCCCAGGGAGAGGACTGGGGTTGGCTGTGTGAAGACAGCCTGAAGGGGGCTAGTGTACCACAGCTAGCCGGGAGGGAGTCCGGGAAAAAGTCTGGAGCTGCCTAAGGGTCAAGAGACCATTGTTTCGTGTTTAGGAGGTGTTAGAGCACCTCCTAAATGAGCTTCAGAGACAGGTGCAAGCTGCAGCTATCAGCATGGACACCAGAGACGGGCACGAAACACTAATGCTGCTGCTGCAGCCACCAAGAATCCTGTGTGCAAGCATGGGTCACTATCCACAGCTCCCACCGCCCCCACCCTGTAGCCTGTGCAGCCCACCGCTGCCAGGGTCCCGTGATCCAGGGACAATTTCCCCGGGAGAACACACAGAGTGTTTCAGGCTGTTGCAACATCACACCAGTATCTGCTGCAGCAGGCTCCCCTCACATTCTAATTACAACTACCATACCCCTCCCTCCCCCTGGCATGAGTGAGCCAGAGAGGCCTAATCAGCTACTACTTTAACCCCCTCCTGGCTGGGCAGAGAACAGACACCCTCAGGTGACCTACACGCAGAGGCAGGGCCAAAACCAAAGCTGAACCCCAGGAGCTGTGTGAACAAAGAGAAAGAGATGCTTCTCCATGAAGCCTCAGTAGCAGCAGATTAAATCCCCACAATCAACTTGATGTACCCTGCATCTATGGAGTACCTGAAGAGACAACAAATCATCCCAAAATTGAGGCAGTGGACTTTGGGAGCAACTGTAGACTTGGGGTTTGCTGTATGCGACAGACTTGTCTCTGATTTTTATGTTTATCTTAGTATAGTTTTTAGGGCTTGATACTGTTTGTGGATTTGTTTATTGGTTTGGTTGCTCTCTTATTATTTTTATTACTTAAAAAAGTTTTTTATTTTAATAATTTAAATTTTTTTATTTTAATCATTTTATTTACTTTTATTATTTTTTTTCTTTCATTTTTTTTCTCACTTTTCTTCTGAGCCATGTGGCTAACATAGATTTGGTGCTCTGGCCTAGTGTCAGCCATGAGCCTCTGAGGTGGGAGATCCAAGATCAGGACATTGGAACACCAGAGACCTCCCAGCCCCATGTAATATCAATCGGTGAGAGCTCTCCCAGAGGTCTCCATCTCAACACTAATACAAAGCTGCACTCAACGGCCAGCAAGCTCCAGTTCTGGAAGCCCCATGCCAAACAACTAGCAAGATAAGAACACAACCCCACCTATTAGCAGAGAGGCTGCCTAAAATCATAATAGGTTCACAGACACCCCGAAACACACCACCAGACATGGCCCTGCCTAGCAGAAAGACAAGATCCAGCCATACCCACCAGAATACAGACACCAGTCCCCCCCACCTGGAAGCCTACACAACCCACTGAACCAACCTTACCCACTGGGGGCAGACATCAAAAACAACAGGAACTAAAAACTCCTTTGTGAAAAGGAGACCCCAAAACAGTAGGTAGAGACAAATGAGAAGACAAAGAAATAAGCAGCATGAAGGATCAAGGTAAAAACCCACCAGACCAAACAAATGAAGAAGAAATAGGCAGCCTACCTGAAAAAGAATTCAGAGTAATGATAGTAAAGATGATTCAAAATCTTGGAAATAGAATGGAGAAAATACAAGAAACGCTTAACAAGAACCTGGAAGAGCTAAAGAGCAAACAAACAATGATGAACAACAAAAAAATGAACTTTAAAATTCTCTAGAAGGAATCAATAGCAAAATAACTGAAGCAGAAGAACAGATAAGTCACCTGGACAATAAAATAGTGGAAATAACTACCACAGAGTGGAATAAAGAAAAGAGAATGAAAAGCATTGAGGACAGTCTCAGAGACCTCTGGGACAACATTAAATGCACCAACATTCAAATTATGTGGGTCCCAGAAGAAGAAGAGAAAAAGAAAGGGTCTGAGAAGATGTTTGAAGAGATTATATTTCAAAATTTCCCTTACGTGGAAAAGGAAATAATCAGGTCCAGGAAGCACAGAGAGTCCCATACAGGATAAATCCAAGGAGAAAAATACCAAGACACATTAATCAAGCTATCAAAAATTAAATACAAAGAAAAACTATTAAAAGCAGCAAGGAAAAACAACAAATAACATACAAAGGAATCTTTCAGCAGAAATTCTGTAAGCCAGAAGAGTGAGGCAAGACATATTTAAAATGATGAAAGGGAAACACCTACAACCAAGATTACTCTACACAGCTAGGATCTCATTCAGATTTGATGGAGAAATTAAAACCTTTACAGACAAGCAAAAGCTAAGAGAATTCAACACCAGCAAACCAGCTTTACAACAAATGCTAAAGGAACTTCTCTAGGCAGGAAACACAAGAGAAGGAAAAGACCTACAATAACAAACTCAAAACAATTAAGAATATGGTAATAGGAATATACATATGTATAATTACCTTAAATGTAAATGGATTAAATTCTCCAACCAAAAGACATAGACTGGCTGAATGGATACAAAAACAAGACCCATATATATGCTGCCTACAAGACACCCACTTCAGACCTAGGGACACATACAGACTGAAAGTGAGGGGATGGAAAAAGATAATCCATGCAAATGGAAATCAAAAGAAAGCTGGAGTAGCAATTCTCATATCAGATAAAATAGATTTTAAAATAAAGACTATTACAAGAGTCAAAGAAGGACACTACATAATGATCAAGGGATCTATCCAAGAAGAAGATATAAGAATTGTAAATATTTATGCACCCAACATAGGAGCACATCAATATATAAGGCAAATACTAACAGCTATAAAAGGGGAAATTGACAGTAACACAATCATGGTAGGGGACTTTAACACCCCACTTTCACCAATGGAGAGATCATCCAAAATGAAAATAAATAAGGAAACACAAGCTTTAAATGACTTATTAAACAAGATAGACTTAATTGATATTTAAAGGACATTCCATCCAAAAACAACAGAATACACTTTCTTCTCAAGTGCTTATGGAACATTCCCAAGGATAGATCATATCATGGGTCACAAATCAAGCCTTGGTAAATTTAAGAAAATTGAAATCCTATTAAGTATCTTTTCCAACCACAACGCTATGAGAGTAGATATCAATTACCAGAAGAAAACTGTAAAGAATACAAACACATGGAGGCTAAACAATACACTACTAAATAACCAAGATATCACTGAAGAAATCAGAGGAAATCAAAAAATACCTAGAAACAGATGACAATGAAAACACAAAGACCCAAAAACCTATGGTATGCAACAAAAGTGGTTCTAAGAGGGAAGTTTATAGCAATAAAATCCTACCTCAAGACACAAGAAAAATCTCAAATAACCTAACCTTACACCTAAAGCAATTAGCGAAAGAAGAACAAAAAAAACCCAAAGTTAGCAGAAGGAAAGAAATCATAAAGATCAGATCAGAAATAAATGAAAAAGAAATGAAGGAAACAATAGCAAAGATCAATGACACTAAAAGCTGGTTCTTTGAGAACATAAATAAAATTCATAAACCTCTAGCAAGACACATCAAGAAAAGAAGGGAGAAGGCTCAAATCAACAGAATTAAAAATGAAAAAGGAGAAGTAACAACTGACACTGCAGAACTACAAAGGATCATGAGAGATTACTACAGACAACTATATGCCAATAAAATGGACAACCTGGAAGAAATGGACAAATTCTTAGAAAAGCACCACCTCCCTAGACTAAACGAGGAAGAAGTAGAAAACATAAAGAGACCAATCACAAGCACTAAAATTGAAACTGTGATTCAAAATCTTCCAACAAAAGCCCAGGACCAGATGGCTTCACAGGCGAATTCTATCAAACATTTAGGGAAGAGCTAACACCTATCCTTCTCAAACTCTTCCAAAATATAGCAGAGAGAGGAATACTCCCAAACTCATTCTACAAGGCCAATATCACCCCGATACCAAAACCAGACGAAGATGTAACAAAGAAAGAAAACTACAGACCAATATCACTGATAAACTTGGATGCAAATATCCTTAACAAAATACTAGCAAGCAGAATCCAACAATACATGAAACGGATCAACAGCTGTGATCAAGTGGGATTTATCCCAGGTATGCAAGGATTCTTCAATATATATAAATCAATCAATGTGATACACCATATTAACAAATTGAAGGGTAAGAAACATATGATAATATCAATAGATGCAGGAAATGTTTTGACAAAATTCAACACCCATTTATGATAAAAACTCTCCAGAAAGTAGGCATACAGGGAACTTACCTCAACACAATAAAGGTAATATATGACAAACCCACAGCCAACATCATTCTCAATGGTGAAAAACTGAAATCATTTCCTCTAAAATCAGGAAAAAGACAAGGTTGCCCACTCTCACCACTATTATTAAACACAGTTTTGGAAGTTTTATTCACAGCAATCAGAGAAGAAAAAGAAATAAAAGGAATCCAAATTGGAAAAGAAGAAGTAAAACTTTCACTGATTGCAGATGACATGATACTATACATAGAGAATCCCAAAGATGTTACCTGAAAACTACTAGAGCTAATCAATGAATTTGGTAAAGTAGCAGGATACAAAATTAATGCACAGAAATCTCTTTCATTCCTATACACTAATGATGGAAAATCTGAAAGAAAAATTAAGGAAACACTCCCATTTACCACTGCAACTAAAAGAATAAAATACCTAGCAATAAACCTAGCTAAGGAGACAAAAGACCTGTATGCAGAAAAGTATAAGACACTGATGAAATAAATTAAAGATGATACAAACAGATGGAGAGATATACCATGTTCTCAAATGGGAAGAATCGACATTGGGAAAATGACTCTACTACCCAAAGCAATCTACAGATTCAATGCAATCCCTATCAAAATACCAATGACATTTTTCACAGAACTAGAACAAAAAATTTCACAATTTGTATAGAAACACAAAAGACCCCAAATAGCCAAAGCAATCTTGAGAAATAAAAATGGAGCTGGAGGAATCAGGCTCCATGACTTCAGACTATACTACAAAGCTACAGTAATCAAGACAATATGGTTCTGGCACAAAAACAGAAATATAGATCAATGGAACAGGATAGAGAGCCCAGAGACAAAACCACGCATATATGGTCACCTTATCTTTGTTAAAGGAGGCAAGAATATACAGTGGAGAAAAGACAGCCTCTTCAATAAGTGATGCTGTGAAAACTGGACAACTACATGTAAAAGAATGAAATTAGAACACTCCCTAACACCATACACAAGAATATACTCAAAATGGTTTAAAGACCTAAATGTAAGGCCAGACACTAGAAAACTCTTAGAGGAAAACATAGGCAGAACACTCTATGACATAAATCAGAGCAAGATCCTTTTTGACCCACCTCAAAAATTTCTCTTCACCTAGAGAAATGGAAATAAAAACAAAAATTAACAAATGGGACCTAATGAAACTTAAAAGCTTTTGCACAGCAAAAGAAACCATAAACAAGATGAAAAGACAACCCTCAGAATGGGATAAAATATTTGCAAATGAAGCAACTGACAAAGGATTAATCTCCAAAATTTACAAGCAGCTCACGCAGCTCAATATCAGCTCAATATCAAAAACAAAAACAAAAAAATCCAATCCAAAAATGGGTAGAAGGCCTAAATACACATTTCTCCAAAGAAGATATGCAGATTGCCAGCAAACACATGAAAGGATGCTCAACATCACTAATCATTAGAGAAATGCAAATCAAAACTACAATGAGATATCACCTCACACCAGTCAGAATGGCCATCATCAAAAATTCTACAAACAATTTATGCTGGAGAGGGTGTGGAGAAAACGGAGCCCTCTTACACTGTTGCTGGGAATGTAAATTGATACAGACACTGTGGAGAATAGTATGGGGGTTCCTTAAAAAACTGAAAATATAACTACCATACGACCCAGTAATCCCACCACTAGGCTTATACCCTGAGAAAATAATAATTCAAAAAGAGTCATGTACCACAATGTTCACTGCAGCTCTATTTACAATAGCCAGGACATAGAAGCAACCTAAGTGTCCATCGACAGCTGAATGGATAAAGAAGATGTGGCACATATATACAATGGAATATTACTCAGCCATAAAAAGAAACTAAATTGAGCTATTTGTAGTGAGGTGGATGAACCTAGAGTCTGTCATACAGAGTGAAGTAAATGAGAAAGAGAAAAATATATATCGTATGCTAACACATATATATGGAATCTAAAAAAAAAAATGTTTCTGATGAAGCTAGGGGCAGGACAGGAATAAAGACACAGATGTAGAGCTGGGACAAAATGAGAGACAGGCATGGACATATATACATTATCAAATGTAAGATAGCTAATGAGAAGCAGCAGTGTAGCACAGGGAGATCAGCTCGGTGCTTTGTGACCACCTAGAGGGATGGGATAGGGAGGTTGGGAGGGAGACGCAAGAGGGAGGGGATATGGAGATATATGTATACGTATAGCTGATTCACTTTGTTATACAGCAGAAACTAACACACCATTGTAAAGCAGTTATACTCCAATAAAGATGTTAAAAAAAAACTTTATGAGTATCCTTATATACTGCACACATAGCATTTTGTACTTTGAAAGAAACGTTGAGACATATTTTAAAGAGCAAAAATTCTCACCCATATTCCCTCCTGTAACTTTAATATAATCTCGCCACCCTAATGAAACTGTTAGCACATTTTAGATCCCCTCCCAATCTTTATCCATATGCACTGATTTCACAACATTGTGATCATTTCTAAAAATAATTTCATGAAGAGCTTCTATCCCTACCAGTAACCCAAGCTTAAGGCATCTAAAATAAATTTAATGTAACAAGACGACGCTGTGTGACATGGATTCTGAGATTGTTTGTTTGTTTTTTTCAGACCTTGAATCATACAAGAAAACAGTGGCCTGGACAGAACTGGAATCCCCAGCCTTTGGGAAATGTAATGTTGAAGAATGTGATGATTGATGGCATTGGAGCTCAGAGCCTGTAGATGGGAGTGGCTTCTTCACTGAGAGAGAAATGTTAATTCTGGAGCTGGGAAGAACGATGTAAGCAGCCAGCTTTAGGCAACTGAGAGGGAAAGAACTTCCTCTTCGCTGTAGTGGGGGAGTGGGGTGCTAATTGGGCCAGTCCCAACATTCTTGAACAGCTTGACAACTTCAAAATGCTGCTCCTGGCCACAAGAAGGCAGGAAGAGTTCCTGGTGTGGACCCAGTCCACAGTTTCCTGGGGTGCCTCTGGACCTACCCTCCTAATTACAGAGAGTAGTCGTAATTACTCTCTGCATTTATCTCCCCTTCTATGATCCCCAAACTTTTAGTAAAGATATTTAAAGATTACAGCCTGATCTCAGATATCTGAATTAGTTTCCCAGGGCTGTTAGAACAAACTACTGCAGACTTGGTAGCTTAAAACCAGAGAAATCTATTCTTTTACTCTTCAGGGGGTCAGAAGTCTGAGATCAACGTGTTGACAGGACTGTGCTTTTTACAAAGGCTCAGGGAGAATCCTTCTTCCCATCTTCCTGCTTGGCTCCAGGCATTACTTGGATTGTGGCTGTATCCCTCCACTCTGTTTCTATCTTCAATAATCTTTTCTGTGTTTGTATCTTCTCTTCTACTTCTTTTAAAAACACTTGTCGGGCTTCCCTGGTGGCGCAGTGCTTGAGAGTCCGCCTGCCGATGCAGGAGACGCGGGTTCGTGCCCCGTTTCGGGAAGATCCCACATGCCGC
>NW_006776652.1:609839-613388 GCF_000442215.2 Lipotes vexillifer
AGGGAATTAAAGTCAGAGATTATACCACTTTGGGACAAAGAGGAGTGAAGAGCAGTATCCCCACCCCCACAGACAGAGTTATGGGACAGCAGCCCCAGCAGGGGACACCTGGGCACAGTGGAGGTCTCACAAGGGCACCAAAGGTAAAAGGATCAGCAGAAACAGCACAGAACCATGACAAAGAAACCAGTTCCCAGGACATGGGGGACTGGTGATTTCTCCAGAATTTCTGCCTATTAAGGCAGTGGGGCAGCAAAAAACCACTTTGATATTCTAGTGCTGATTCTGGATCCTTCCAAGCTGGTAAACCACTAGGAAGGCCAGATCTCTACCAAGAGATCACAATGGCATTCTGCTCTAGCCTCCGCCCATACTCATTGCCTAACAAAATAATCAATATCTTGGGGCAGGGGGAGGCACACATGCCAAAATAAGAAGACGTTTCAGAGGCACCACCACTTCACATAAAAAGAAATATGTTGGGTTACTGTGCACACTAAAAGTGGAATAATTAAGAGAAAAGTACCAATTATTCAAAATTACTTTTAAAAACATTCAAAGAGGTTGTAAAGAATAATTTTCAAAAAATTGAAACTATGGCTCTCACACAAATTACAATGAAGACATATTTTAACTCTGATTTTTTTAGCTCAGTAGAACAGGCAGAGTAGTAAAGTGGGTTCAAATGAGAAGTTGAGAGATTGGCTCTGTGTAGTTGATGGAAGAAAGATGACTGGAATATGACTGCTAAATCAGACACAAAACTGGTTAATGTCTTATAGAGCAAAAGAAATAATAATAACCTTTCAGGTTATCTTTTTCAACCAGACAGAAATTAGCTTGTATTTATCAATTATCTTAGTTTAACCTGAAGCTTCATACAGCATGAGCCCTAGTTAATTATAAATAGTGAGTCAAAAGTGCATTCTCCTACAGAGTTAGATAATCCTCGAATGGGACTAGACTGTACTCCAGTATGACATTGAAAGGCCTTGCAATCAGCCCTTGCCTTAGTTCCAAGTTTCATACAACTTTTCTGAAGAGAGATAAGAGAAGATGTTAGTCACATGAAATAGAAATAAGATACAAAAATAAAAAAACAGAAATATTTGGCATAAAATATGTAAATGTTGTTAAATAAACACAAAAGACAATAGCAGAAGGAATTCAACTAAGAGAGGAACTTGTGATTTGGAAGACCAGATTGAGGAAATCTCTCAAAATAAAGAATGACTGATAGAAAATATAAGAGAAAAGCTATGAGAAACGGGGATAGAATTTAAACTACTGACATTTAGATTAAAAAGAAATCCCAGAAAGAGTGATAAACATAAATAGAAAGAAGAAAATATTTGAATAGTGGAGATATATTTTCTGGATTGAAAAAGGGATGAATCTATCAGATAGAAAAAAACCTGGTAAAGTGACAAAGAAAGGAGATAAAGTAAAACCACATCCAAACACACCACAGAGAAATTTAAGAATACATATTAAAAAGATAAGTCATAAAAACTTAAAGAGAAAGAGCAGGTAACATCCAAGAAATAGGAATCTGATCAATATCAGATTTTTTAAAATAACACTACATGCAAGATAATAATCGAGTAGTGATTTCAAAGTATTAAGCAAATAGACATAAAATTTAGAATAATATATTGAGTTAAACTGTTTTTCAAATATGAGGACATAACAAAAAATATCCTAGGTATACAAAGTCTCAGATAAATTGCCAAAGAAATCCCCACACTGAAAACAGTTTAAAATAAAGTATCTAAATAAATGAGAAATAAATCCAGGAGATCTTGGAAGAAATTCATGAGGTAAGGTGATCAAAATTTTCATAAGAAGAAAATACTGGAAAAATTGAAATAATGTATTAAAATATTATAAATTGGCCCAAATATATGAGTAATTAAAATATATTTTAGACAATTATTAGACAAAAATTGACATTTTGATTTTTTTAAATTCTGGTATATGGTGTCCTAAAAGAGAAAAACTAAATCTTACAGAAAAAGAAGTTGAAAATAAAAGGATGGAAAATAGTGTATCAGGCAAATTCTAGCCAAAGAAAGATGATACAGATATTTTTAAATGACTTAAGCTAGACTAACAGAAAAAAAAATGTTATTAGGGATAAAGAGAGCCACTTTGTAATGATAACAGTTTTGATTCAACAAAAATATGTACTAATTTTAAAAGAATATATTCATCTAATAAAATAACCTTAACATGCATAGAGGAAAAATGATAGAAGAGCTGAGAAAATTTTATAAATCACCATTATAGTAGGAAATTTCAACACTCCTCTCTATGTTATTGATAGGTCAAGTAGAGAAAAACTATCAAGGATAACGATAATATGAACACAATAGTCAACTTGACTTCATGAACATATATAGATTTCAGTATCCAACAACTATATAATATGTATTTTCCAAGCTAATATGAAATATTTACAGAATTTAATCATGTACTAGGCACACAAGTAAACTCTCAACAAATTTCAAACTGTGTATCATATAGACCATAATTTCTGGCCATAGCTCTTTTAAATTAAATATTTATAATGAAAAAAATAAATATAAATTCCCACAATTTGAAAATCTAAAACTGCACTGTGCTTAGCTTGTGAGTTAAAGAAGAAATCATAAAATTTTTAAATTTTCAGAACTGAGTAATAATGAAAACATTTGATAATGAATAAAAGCAATGCTCCAAGAAAAATTTATTGCTGTAAACACCTATATTGAAAAGAAAAACGAAGCCTCAAATTACTGAGTTAATTTTCTTTCATCTTAGTCAACAAAAGAATAAACCAAAAGTAATAAAGAAAAACAATAAAAAGAGGAGAGGAAATTAACAAATAGGAAACAAAGATATAATAGAGTTTATCAATAAATCAAAGCTGATTCTTTGAAAAACAAAAACATAAAACTTGAGAAACCTCTGAACACTAACAAAAAGAGAAGAAGGAACATAAATGAAAACTACTGTGAATGAAAGAAGGGGCAATCTACAAATAAAAAACCTTCAGACAAAAAAAAATGTGATAATAAAATAATACTATCAGCAACTATTTGTCAATAATTTTGAATAGTTCCATAAACTGGATAAAGAAATTGTAGCTGTGCTTTAAAATCTTCCCACAAATAAAATACCAGATCTGGATTTACAGGTGATATTTTTCCTGTAAAACTTTTAAGTAATAGACTACCCCAATTTTATGCAACCCCTTCTAGAAAATAGAAAATGAGGACACATTCTCCAGCTTATTGATGTGGCCCCAATAGTAAAACTGCAACCCTAATACTAAAACCACACAAAGATGTTCCAGGAAAGGAAAAAGAAATTATTCTGAATATACATGCAGATATTCTTTAAAATATTAGCAAATCTGACCTAAAAACATTAAAAACACACCTTGACTAAATTAGCTTTATTCAAGGTATGGAAGAATGATTCACTACTATGAAAATCAAGAAATATAATTCACCATATTAAGAAATAAATAGGAAAAACCAGACAAATTTGTCAATAAATGTAGGG
>NW_006776652.1:613433-624473 GCF_000442215.2 Lipotes vexillifer
TAGGGAAAATTTTTGATAAAATTCAACAACCATTCTTTTATATTGAAGTATAGTTGATTTGTAGTATTATGTTAGTTTCAGGTATACAGCAGTGTGATTCAATAATTTTACAGATTATACTCCATTAAAAGTCATTACAAGATAATGGCTATAATTTCCTCTGCTATACATTAATATATCCTTGTTGCTCATCCATTTTATACATAATAATTTGTATCTGTTAATCCCATATCCCTAATTTTCCCCTTCCCCCTTCACCCTTCCCCCTTCCCTCTCCCCTTTGGTAACCATTAGTTTGTTTTCTGTGTCTGTGAGTCTGTTTCTGTTTTGCATATACATTTGTTTGTATTCTTTTAGATTCCACATATACATACTTGTATTTGTCTCTGTCTGACTTTTTGCTAAGCATAATATTCTCTAGATACATCCATGTTGGTGCAAATGACAGAATTTTGTTCTTTTATATGGCTGAGTAATATACATATATATCACATCTTCTTTATCCATTCATCTGTTGATAGACACTTAGGTTGCTTCCATATCTTGGCTACTGTAAATAATGTTGTTATGAACATTGATATGCATGTATCTTTTCAAATTATTGTTTTCATTTTCTTCAGATTTATACCCAGGAGTGGAATTGCCAGATCATATGATAGTTCTGTTTTTAGTTTTTTGAGAAACTTCCTTTCCACAGTAGCTGCACCAATTTACATTCCCCTCAAGAGTGTACAATGATCCCTTTTTTTCACACCTTCGCCAACATTTGTTATTTGTAGACTTTTTGATCATGGCCATTCTGACTGGTGTGAGGTGATATCATTGTTTTGATTTGCATTTTTCTAATAATTAGTGATGTTGAGCATAATTTCATGTGCCTATTAGCCATCTGTATGTCTTCTTTGGAAAAATGTCTATGCAGGTCTTCTGCCCACTTATTGTTTGGGCTTTCAGCTTTAGATATTAAGTAGTATTAGTTGTTTATATATTTTGGATATTAACCCCTTATAAGTCATATCATTTGCAAATATTTTCTCCCATTCAGTAAGTTGTCTTTTTGTTTTGTTCATTGTTTCCTTTGCTGTGCAAAACTTTTAATTTTAATTAGGTCACATTTGTTTATTTTTTACTTCTTTTCCTTAGGAGACAGATCCAAAAAAATTATTGCTATAATTTATGTCAAAGAATGTTCCATTTACATTCTCTTCTAGAAGTTTTATTGTTTCAGGTCTTTAAATCATTTTGAGTTTATTTTTATATGTATTGTGAGATAATGTTCTAATCTCATTGTTTTACATGTAGCTGTCCAGTTTTCCCAAAACTGCTTGTTGAAGAGACTGTCTTTTCTCCATTGTATATTCTTGTCTCCTTTGTCACAGGTTAATTGACCATAGGTGCATGGGTTTATTTCTGGGCTCTTTATTCTGTTCCATTACCTATGTGTCTGTTTATGTGCGAGTACAATGCTGTTTTGATTACTGTAGCTTTTTAGTATAGATTGAAGTCTGGAAGGTAATATTTTCAGCTTTGTTCTTTTTTCTCAAGATTTTTTTGTCAGTTTGAGGTCTTTGTGTTTTCATATAAATTTTAGGATTATTTGTTCTAGTTTTGTGAAAATGTCTGTATTTTGATAGGGATTTCATTAAATCTGTAGACTGCTTTAGGTAGTATGGACATTTTAATAATAATTCCTCTAGTCCAAAAGCACAGGATATCTTTCCATTTCTTTGTATCATCTTCAATTTCCTTCATCAATGTTTTATAGTTTTCAGAGTATAGGTCTTTCACCTCCTTGGTTAAGTTTATTCCTAGGTATTTTATTCTTTTTGCTGCAATTTTAAAGAGGATTTTTTTTTTTTTTTACTTTCTCTTTCTGATATTTCATTATTAGTGTATAGAAATGCAACAGATTTCTGTATATTAATTTTTTATCCTGCAAGTTTGCTGAATTCATTTATTTGTTCTAATAGTTTTGGGGCAGATACTTTAAGGTATTCTAAATAAAGTATTATGTCACCTACAAATAGTGACAGTTTTATCTCTTTCTTCCAATTTGGATGCTTTTTGTTTCTTTTTCTTGTCTGATTGCTGTGACTAGGAATTCCAATACTATGTTAAATAGAGTGGGCAGCCTTGCCTTGTTCCTGAATTTATAGGAAAGGTTTTCAGCTTTTCAGCATTGTGTATGATGTTGGCTGTGGTTTTGTCACAAAGACCTTTATTATGTTGAGATTTGGTTCCTCTTTACCTACTTTGATGAGACTTTTTATTGTCAATGGATGCTGAATTTGTCAAATACTTTTCTGCACATATTGAAACAATCATGTGATTTTTATCCTTCCTTTCATTAATGTGGTGTATCACATTGATAGATTTGTGAATGTTGAACCATCCTTGAGACCCTAGAATAAATAGAATTTGATCACAGTGTATGATTTTTTTATATATTGTTGGAATTTTTTGCTAATATTTTCTTGAGGATTTTTGCATCTATATTTATCCAAGATATTGCCCTGTAATTTTCTTTTTTGTTTTCTATATCTGTGTTTTTTAGTTCTTCTTTGTTCATTTCTTTTCCTTTTTGTTAATTCCCTTATGGTTTGATGATTTTTTTAGTAGTGTGCTTGTATTTCTTTCTGTTTGGTTTTTGTGTATTTATTGTAGGCTTTTGATTTGTGGTTACCATGGGGCTTGTATATGCTAACCCATAATTATATCTACTTGTTTTAAACTGGTTGTCAGCTAAATTCAAACACATTCTAAAAGATCTATATTTTTACTCCTTTCTCTCACATTTTGTGTTTTTTAATGTATTTTACATCTTCATGCTTACACCTTAAGTGTTCATTGTAGTTATAATTGCTTTTACACTTTTTTTTTCTTTTAATCTACATATTGGCTTATTTGAGTCATCTTCAATCCTTACTATATATTTGCCTTTCCTAATGTGTTAGGGTTAGGGTTAAGGTTAGGGTTAGGGTTAGGGTGAGGGTTAGGGTTAGTATTGATGAATTCTTTTGGTTTTTACTTGTCTGAAAAGTTCTTTATCCCTCCTTCTATTCCAAATGATAATGTTGCTAGGTAGAGTACCCTAGGTTGCAGGGTTTTTCCTTTCAGAACTTGGAATATATCATACCACTCTCTTCTGGCCTGCAAAGTTTCTACAGAGAAATCAACTTATAGCCTAATGGGAATTCCCTTGTATATGACTCTTTTTCTCTTGCTGCCTTTAGAATTCTCTCTTTATTTTAAATTTTTGTTATTTAAATGATGATATGTCTTGGTGTGTCTATTTGGATTCATCTTGTTTGGGACTCTGTGCTTCCTGTAACTGGATATCTGTTTCTTTATTTAGGTTTGGGAAGTTTTCAGTCATAATTTCTTCAAATACATTTTCAAAAACTCTTTCTCTCTCTCTTCTCCTTCTGTATCACTTAGTCTGCAATTCATTCCTTTAAGTGTGTTTTCTATTTCAGCTATTGAATTACTAATTTTTGATTGGGTCTTTTTTAATATTTTCTTGTTCTTTAGTAAAATGTTCAGTGTTTAGGTCAATTCCTTTTCCTAATTCAGTTAATATTTTTATTACCATTTTAGAATTCTTTACCTGCTAAATTGTTTATTTCTGCTTCATTATTTATGTTTTCACAAATTTTCTCTTGCTCTTTCAGTGGAGGGTAATTCCTCTACCTTCTCATTTTACTTAAATTTCTCTGTCTTTATGAATTTAAGTGAAACGGTTAAATGTTGCCATCTTGAAGGGGTGTTCTTATGTGGGAGCATCCCTATACAGAGTATGTGTGCCCAATGCCTTTGATGAGAGGGCTGGATTTAATGTGGATTCCAGTCACTTCTTTCCTCAGGGTGTTCTGGCAGCTATCACCTTGGTAGGGGGTAGACCTGGAGATGGAGGGGCTGGAGCCTGCACCAGGTGTGAGGTGAGACTTCCTCTTGGGTCAGTGGCTATCACCATCCTGTTAAGGATGGGGTCTGATCCCAAGTTGCTGGGGCAGAAGCCCTGAGAGCTGGGCTTGAGCTGGCTCTGTTTCTTTTAACTGTGTTTTTCTTTCTCCCTGCATTGAGACTTTTGCCTCAGAGGAGGGGAGGGCTGAAGCAAGTAGGGTCTGTGCATACAGAGGTCTGATTCACTGCCTGGTTAGGCATCTGTGGCTTTGCTAAGATGCAGCCCACAGTTGAATCTTTTCCTCTGTCATGGCTGCACCATAGCCAATGCTGTTCTGTGGCATAGTCTGAGCAGGGCCAGAGTTTTCACTTAGCTTGGACTGGGGTTCACTGCTCTATGACCCACGGTGAGGCTGTTGCAAGATACCTGGCAACTGGTAGTGCAGAATTCTCTCTGCCCTGCCTTGGGGACAAGACTCATTTGTCTCTCACAGCTGATCACTGTCCCCCATCTCTGCCACTCTTACCCTGTGGTGGCAGTGCTCCATGGGGGATGTGGGGCCTGTGTGGTTGCTCTGCATGAGTGGGGGTGACAAGTTGCGCTGTGGCCAAGCAGCTGCTGTCAGAAATCTGGGCTCTTTCTGAGGTGCTGTTTGAGTAAGTGCCAGCAAGGGCCACTGCAGCTCCCCCTGGGCTATGCCCTAGGGCCAGGCCACCTCGGCATCCCAAGGTTGAGATTTTTCCCTGGCCCTGGCCTCCCCAGATCCAGTGCTGAGGCATGGAGTGAATGTGGCTGGAGCGTTCACTTGGCTCAGGCTGAGGCATGTGGCAAGGTGGTCAAAGGAAACTCAGCATCTGCTAAGGCAGACCTCTGTCAACCCTGCTTCAGGGACAAGCCAACATGTGCTCCTCATGAGCAGAGTCCAGGCTTTTTCAGCCTTTTAGGCAGTCCCTGTGGTCCTCCAACCTGCCAAGAGGGCTTGTCTTCTCTGTGTAGGACCTCAGACTGGGACACCGTGTCTGTGGCTCGACCTGCTCACTCCCCAGAGTGGGCGTCCACTGGTGTGATCTCCCTTTTCCTCTGAGTCCCTTCCCAGGGTCACAGGTCCCCACCCAATCACTTTTCTTCCCTTTCCATCCGATTACATGTGTATCTTTCTTACAGCCTTGGTTGTACAGGAGTCCTTCTGTCAGTTTCCAGGTAGTTTTCAGTGAGAATTTTTCCACATTTGTTTTTCTTTCATTCAGGATTTTATCTTTTTTAAAAAACATCCTTATTGGAGTGTAACTGCTTTACAATGCTGTGTTAGTTTCTGCTCTATAAAAAGTGAATCAGCTATACATATACATATATCCCCATATCTCCTCCCTCTTGAATCTCCCTCCCACCCTCCCTATCCCACCCCTCTAGGTGGTCACATAACACTGAGCTGATCTCTCTGTGCTATGTGGCTGCTTCCCACTAGCTATCTATTTTACATTTGGTAGTGTATATATATGTCCATGCCACTCTCTCACTTCATCCCAGCTTACCCTTCCCCCTCCCCATGTCCTCAAGTCCATTCTCTATGCCTGCATCTTTATTCCTGTCTGCCCCTAGATTCTTCAGAACTTTTTAATTTTTTTTTTAGACTCCATATATATGTGTTAGCATGCAGTATTTGTTTTTCTCTTTCTGACTTACTTCACTCTGTATGACAGACTCCAGGTCCATCCACCTCAGTACAAATAACTCAATTTTGTTTCCTTTTATGGCTGAGTAATATTCCATTGTATATATGTGCCACATCTTTATCCATTCATCTGTTGATGGACACTTACGTTGCTTCCATGTCCTGGCTATTGTAAACACAGCTGCAATGAACATTGTGGTACATGACTCTTTTTGAATTATGGTTTTCTCAGGGTATATGCCCAGTAGTGGGATTGCTGGGTCATGTGGTAGTTCTATTTTTAGTTTTGTAAGGAATGTCCATACTGTTCTCCATAGTGGCTGTATCAATTTACATTCCCACCAACAGTGCAAGAGGGTTCCCTTTCCTCCACACACTCTTCAGCATTTATTGTTTGTAGATTTTTTGATGATGGCCATTCTGACTAGTGTGAAGTGATACCTCATTGTAGTTTTGATTTGCATTTCTTTAATGATTGTTCCACAGGTATTGATAGATGTATTTTTTAATGTGTTTGTGGAGGGAGATGAGCTCCATGTCCTCTTACTCCACCATCTTAATCTCAACAATCATTCTTAAATCTCACTAAGTTAGTAATAAACAGGAACTTCCTTATCTCATGAAGAATATCTATTTTAAAATCTAAGGAAAATATGATCTTATGCCATTCTTATAACTGTAGAATAATTACAATTACCACCTACATTCCAGATTTTAATGGAAGTATTAGGCAGCAAAATAAACCAAGAAAAAGAAATTAGACACATAAGGATTTATAGATGATCTGGTCTTTTAGATAGACAATCTAAAAGAATCTACAGATAAATTACTAGAATATGAGAATTTAGCAAAGTAGCTGGATATAAGATCTATCTTTACTGCATTAAGAAATATAAAAAGAAGACATCATTTACAGTAATATCAAAGAATATCTAAGAATGTATCTAACAAAAGACATGAAAGACTCTATGAGGAAAATTTTAAAACTTTATTAAGAGATATTTTTAAAGAATTAAATAAATTGTGAGATTGATAAATTTAAACATGTTAAAATATAGAACTCTTTTTTTTTTTTTTTTTTTTTTTTTTTGCAGGTCTCTGTAGCTTTTACTTTGTTTTTTTTGTTTTTTGGGTTTTTTTGCGGTACACAGGCCTCTCACTGTTCTGGCCTCTCCCATTGCAGAGCACAGGCTCCAGACGTGCAGACTCAGCAGCCATGGCTCACGGGCCTAGCCGCTCTGCAGCACGTGGGATCTTCCCAGACCGGGGCATGAACCAGTGTCCCCTGCATCGGCGGGCAGACTCTCAACCAATGCGCCACCAGGGAAGCCCTAAAATAAAGAACTTTTATCCTTTAAAATATTCTTTAAGGAAAGTAAAACTAAAATTAATATTGATGGGATATATTTGTATTACATGGCTCCAACAAATAATTAACATATAAAATTTATAAAAACTTTCAAATCAATAGGAAATATACAATCAACCTATTAGAAAAATAGACAAACACAAATAGACATTTCACAGAAGAAATAAGTGACCAAGAAACATAAGAAGATACCTTTAATCATAGAAATGAAAACTAAGACCATGTTTTAAAGTTATTTAACTGTCAAGAACATTTAAAAGTCTGACAAAACCAAGAATAGGAGAAGACATGCTGGGACTGATGCAATAAATTGATGCAATCATTTTGGATAAAACTTTGGTGATATTTCCTAAATTTGACCATTTATACATCGTATGACCCAGCAACTTCTCTCTTAATGTATACTTAAAAGAAATTTTTGAACATGTGCAAAAGGAGATGTATACAAGAACATTCAAATGATCACAGTTCTTCATAGCAAAAAATCTTGAAACTACCCAAATGCTCATCAATGGGAGAATAAATGAACCAAATGTGAAACGGTCACAAGATAGATAAGCAGTAGAAGTGAATAAACTTGCAATGATATGCAAAAATCTTAGCATTTTTATATTAAGTGGAAAAGTAACACCCCCCCCAAAATTACATAGATCTTGATATTTTTGTGGAGTCTAAAATAAAATCAAAATAGGCTTTTAAAGACTACATACAGATGAAATAAAACGATTTAAAAAGCAAAGCAAGAAAATGATGGATACAGGATTCAGGATGAAGTTTGTTTCAGATGGGAGGAGCCAGAGATGTGATGGGATGAAATGCAACCATGTGGTTAGATACAGGTTACTGTCCATGTCCTAGCTTTCATTTGCATTGGTGGTTTTGTAAATGCTCATTACATTATTAAAAATACTAAATAAAATTGTATGTTTCAGTGATGAGAGTGATGTACTAAGGACATGATTAATCCAATTCTGTGCACCTAAGGTCCATAGAGAGTTTAAAAATAGGAAAAAGGGCAAAAAGGGTAATTTGGTGGAGATACTATCAGATGTGAAGTCACTTGTGGAGATTCAGGGAAAAGTTGAGAAAGAAAAAGTAAAATGGAATAAAATAAATAAATGAAGATGAAAGTAAAGAAATAAATAATAGCTGTGAGGGGGCTTTCCCCACCATATCTGAGTTACACGATGTTTTGTAAAAGGTGTTTGTTTGATCCCCGATACCAATGAGCCATTCTTGCCTTTCCTGATAAAGCCAGTTGACATGAAAATTTTACATTCTACTATGTATATATCCAGATTTGCTTCAATGGAAAAATGTTAATGCCTTACTATTTTTTTTCAAATTGCTGGAAAACTTTAATCTTATTTTAAAATTTATCTGGCTATTTAGGTTTATATTAATATCAAAGGCCAGAAGTGCCTAGATATTTTAGTATACAGGAAGTCCTATAGACATCTAAATGTTAGGGAACCTTCCAAAAAAAAAGAAAAATTTTAAACAGGTATTAGCTGTGGGTACAAAGAGTTCCCCCATTGAAAGGGAGAATTTTTCTTTCCTATATCCATTTTTTAACATTTGTTATGGCACTAAATTACAGAGATGAATGAAAACAAGAGCATTAACAATTCAAGAATGAAAAAGTCCCTCCCAAAATATCAGAAAGTTACAAAAATTAATGGAAACCTTGAAAATAATGCTGACTTGCTCTTTAAATGATGGTACTAGATATTACATATAACATAATTTGCAAAGGGTGATGTCACTCTTTCCTATCCTTACATCCATCCAGATTTTGCCCCACCATTTTGCTGTTGAGCAGTGTATAGCAGTTCAATTTCATAGGTATCATTTATGAGTGGAAATCTCTCTGAAGATTATAAAGCTAAAAGAACTTGGTAACACTATATAGCCCTTTTAGTGGTCATTTATATATTATAACCAAAAGGCTAAAATCAATTCAATTGAACAAATCTTCATTAAGTCACTACTATTAAGAACAAAATTGCTACATGCAATGTTCAAGGAACTCACAGCCTAATGAGAGTAGACAAACAAACATACATACATACATGTACAAACAAATAATAGACGTCTTACTATTAACCAAAAATTAATCATTCAGGTATGCCAAGCTTATCCTAAGGTTTTGCATCTCCTGCTCTTTAACACATACTCAATTTTGAGAAGAATTGCTGTAATTATCCCTTTGGGGTTCAAGTTTTGTCCAAGTTTGATTTTTATTTAGTAAAAATATGTATTTCTGGTATATACTTGGAAATTCAAAAACATAATTCCAAGCAGGTTGAAGAGAAATGAAACTATGGCCCAAATTGAGAAATTAGCTCCCCTGTTTACTTTGTGTGCCCACTCATTTCCTCATTTGTAAAATGGGGACATTCATACCTACCTGTGGCAGAGATGTTCCCCTTCTTTCTGAGAACATAGTTAGACTCTGTCTCCCAGCTCCCCTGGCAGGTAGGTGTGGCCACATGACTGAGCTCTGACCAAAGAAACAGGAATGTGGGAAGTGATGCCTGTGTCTGGCAAAAAAAAAGAGCAAAAAATCCTGTCAAGGGCAGTGATCCCTCTTTCTCTCCCTTCCCTTTTCTACAGTCTCTTTCCCCAGCCAGGGCCACCTGGGAAGCCTGGTGCGAAGACTCAAAATCCTCATCAGCCCAAGTCCCTGTGGGCAGAGAGAGTAACCTCCCGATCCTGGGCTCCACACAGTGGGATTTTCCTTTGCAAGAAATTAAGTCATGGACATATCAGAGTTTATCTATTATAGAAGATTAAGCATTTCTTAAACTAATTCGTACCTCTGAAAACGTGGAAAGGAGTAAGATAATTCATATAAGGTAATTAACACCTCAAGTGTTATGGAATGTGCTCTCCTGTCAATTTGAGGCTGTGGGACCCTGGAACTAGGCTATCACCTCCTATCAATCTATTTCTTAAATTGCAGGGTAAAGTTAACTACAAATAGCAAAGTCATGGAATCAAGCTGTCACAAATTGGCCTCCACATTCCTGAGGCATCTGAAGTGTGTGTATTGACAGGAAAAAATCAGGAAGAACTCAAGAGAGGAGAGGTGGAGAATGTAACTGGAGTTGGAAAATAATGTTCAAATGTATTTTCAAACCTAGCTGTGGCCCCAAAGTGTAGGAGAAAGAGAAGGGGCTTTTGCTGAGATCCATTAGATGCCAGTTGGAGGAATGAGCAATTCACATTGATTGTCTCATTTTTTTCTTTGGAATAATCCTAAAGGTACATAATCTTTTCTCCATTTCCAATTAAGAACTGATGCTGTGAGAAGCAAGATCTCACAGTTTATAGGCAGCAGAGCTGTATTCAAACCTGAGTTGGTCTGGTTCTAACGTCCTTGCTGTTTCTGATGTAAGCACTTAACCTTTCAACACCGCCAATTCTATGCTGAGGACCAGCCAACCATTCTGCTTGGGGGACAGGGTGCCTGTGATGACACAATTCATTACTGACAGGGTTCAGTGCTATGCCAACACAGAGGCCATTGAAAGTGGGCTCTCTGAAATGAAAGCTGGGCTCAAACTGAGCCCACTTTCAAGGGAGCCTGTTTTAAATGGCCGACTGCTAGAGAAGAAAGGCATTAGCAGTTCATGCAGCTCAATAACAAAAAAACAGACAACCCAATCCAAAAATGGGCAGAAGACCTAAATACACATTTCTCCAAAGAAGATATACAGATTGCCAACAAGCACATGAAAGAATGCTCAACATCATTAATCATTAGAGAAATGCAAATCAAAACTACAATGAGATATCATCTCACACCTGTCAGAATGGCCATCATCAAAAAATCTACAAACAATAAATGCTGAAGAGGGTGTGGAGAAAAGGGAACACTCTTATACTGTTGGTGGGAATGTAAATTGATACAGCCACTATGGAGAACAGTATGGAGGTTCCTTAAAAAACTAAATATAAAACTACCATATGGGGCTTCCCTGGTGGCGCAGTGCTTGAGAGTCCGCCTGCCGATGCCGGAGACATGGGTTCGTGCCTCGGTCCGGGAAGATCCCACATGCCGCGGAGCGGCTGGGGGCGGGGGGCCTCGCG
>NW_006776652.1:624626-636446 GCF_000442215.2 Lipotes vexillifer
AAAAAAAAAAAAACTACCATATGACCCAGCAATCCCACTACTGGGCATATACCCTGAGAAAACCATAATTCAAAAAGACTCATGTACCACAATGCTCATTGTAGCTCTATTTACAAGAGCCAGGGCATGGAATCAACCTAAGTGTCCATCAATGGATGAATGGATAAAGAAGATGTGGCACATATATACAATGGAATAATACTCAACCATAAAAAGAAATGAAATTGAGTTATTTGTAGTGAGGTGGATAGACCTAGAGTCTGTCATACAGAGTGAAGTAAGTCAGAAAGAGAAAAACAAATACTATATGCTAACACATATATATGGAATCTCAGGGAAAAAAATGGTCATGAAGAACCTAGGTGTAAGACGGGAATAAAGACACAGACCTACTAGAGAATGGACTTGAGGAGGGGGAAGGGGAAACTGGGACAAAGTGAGAGAGTGGCATGGACATATATACACTACCAAATGTAAAATAGATTGCTAGTGGGAAACAGCCACATAGCACAGGGAGATCAGCTCGGTGGTTTGTTACCACCTAGAGGGGTGGGATAGGGAGGGTGGGATGGAGGGAGACGCAAGGGGAAAGAGATATGGGAATATATGTATATGTATAACTGATTCACTTTGTTATAAAGCAGAAACTAACACACCATTGTAAAGCAATTATACTCCAATAAAGATGTTTAAAAAAAGAAAAGAACAGCTATCATCCAAAAAAAAAGAATCAATGAGTGAAGAATATGTTTCTAAGGACAAAAAGCAATATGGTATATTTTCATCCAGTTAGTTATTCAACAGGAAGAACTGTGTCACACAATATTATGCATGAACCTTAATCATCCCATTTTGCTAAAAAGACATGTGACTTTATTCTTTCATCTCTTATAATGTTTATGCACTAAAATGTACTTGATATATTTGCCATAACAATGCTGAAGACAGGTGTGCGTAGCAAGGCAACTGGGAAGAAACAGACGATATAGAAATAAAAACATTCATTGGATTATTTGGTATTTATAAATCTAAAAATGAAAATGTTTTGCAATTATGGAATAAAGATGGTACACATACATATGAAAAAAAAAAAAGAGGAAGCCCCTTTCTGCGGGGCTTGCAAAACTTCAGGTTCATGAATTCAAGAGCAGATTAAGGAGGAGAAAACAGGGTTTCACTGCAGCCTCAGGAGCTTCCTGCATCTCTCAGGCCAGGAGGTTGCCTTTTCCAATGGTGCAATTAAACTGTGCTATCCAGCCTCACTCTCAGTTTTCAATTAATCTGCAGTAATGAATTCAACAACTAAAACGCATTTGTTAATTGAGGTGCATGCTGGCCAGGTCATCTCCCCTTCCCCATCCAACAGCAAAATCCCCTAAGCTAAGCCAAGGTCAAATGGGGTGGTGGGGCCCACTGTTACCCCTGACTAAGGGGAATGCCCAGTGGACAGGAAAAGGAGATGCCTGGGAGAGAGTGCCTCAAAATACTAAGTCAGAGATGGAAATTGCTTCTTGGGGCACAACATTTGATTTTTGCTTCTAAGTGAAAGCTCATGACATGTCCCAGCTGTATCATCTCCCTGGCCTGTGGCAGCTTTTATGTAACAGTAAGGGCATTCAACTTGTTGATAAAGAGCGCGGACTGTTGTTTCAAAGCAGACTGACTTTGAAAAGTTAGTACCTCTCTCTCAGTTTGCTCATCTAGACAATGGAAAGAATAGAACTGACCTCGGAGGTCAGAGTGAAGAATAAATGAAGGTGATAGGAACTCATCACACTGTCTTATTAGACACCAAGGGATATGGTCAGCCTGTGCCTGCAGGGAATGCTGCAAGGGGAGCACAGTGGCAAATGTATAATGCATGACGAATGGGGCGGGGTGTGAGCTGGGGACGAAGGAGTCAACTGGCAGGAAATCACTGGAAAGTGAAGATCAAGGGGGTGCTTGACTGGAGAGTTGAGATCCTCCTTGAAGGAAATGCTCAGGCAGGGCTGGAGAATGAGATATAAGGAAGGTAGAACAGTGGGAGGACAGAAGGAATGTCAGAGTGTCCCCGTGTCCTTCTGTTCCAGCCTCTCGGCCATCTGCAGATTACAAATTCACAAAGTACAGTGACCGCAGGTGCTGGATGTGAAGATGGCCTACAGAATGCTCCAAAGCCAATTTAGAGCCTCAAGAGCTTTTTTTTTCTTTTCTCTCCTTTTCTCTTTTCTGACATAAAGTACTTGAGAGGATCAGCCCCCTGGCCAACCTTCCTTTGTCTCTATCTGCCTGGGGAAATGTCTTCAGCCAGCTTTAGTCAGTAGCTGGGAGCCTCAGCCAGGCAGCCAGCTCTGGAGATCTGTAGCCCAGACCATCCACTTACCACAGCGCTGCCCTTGGGGCTGTGATTTATAAAAGAAAGAGAAGAAGAGACTCGAATGCATTTCTCCAGGGGAGGACAGGGGCCTGAAACACCTGCCAAAGTAGAGAGGGAACGTCAGGTCCCTGAGCTCAGACCTATTTCCCTCAGTCAGAAACGTGGGCCATGGAAGGGAAGGTCCTGGGAATTTGATTTGACTTCAGTTCTAAGAAGGGTGAGGATACGGGACAACAGAGGAATCCGGTCCAGGGGCTGGGAATCAAGGAGTGTGTCCCGTGTAGGATGACACCTTGGAGAATGCAGTGGGTCAGACCAGAAAAGTGCACAGTGACTATGGGATGCTATTGCCTTTGCTGCCAGAGACAATATGCCTGATGATGGGATAAGGGACAGTGTCCAGCATATTCCAGCTGTACTCGCTGCCACTGGAAGAGCATGTAAGTCACATAGCTATCATACTGACATCAGATTGCCCTCTGCAGACATCTAACTCAGACTTAGGTACCTGCCTCTGGATTTACCATACTTGAAATGGGGAATCAATTTCTTTAAAAATCATCTTCCCCAAGAAACATAGCTCAGGAATCATGAGCATCAGAGGAAGAAATGTCACAGTGAGAGAGGGGAGGGAGCTGACTCTCCCTCATGATGGCCCCATGTGTCAAACCTATGGGTAGGTGTCAAAGAATATTGGCCGCTCTTCATACATTCATTCAATAAATATGTATTGAGTGCCTCCTTCATGACATATATACACTATGAAAAATAGAGACAAATTCCCTGCTTTCAGAGATCTGGGAAAGCAGATATTAAACCAGGAATTACAGAAGACTACGAGTAATGTGTTCAAGCACATCGATGACAGGCAAGGGTGGCATGTCACAAGAGGTAGAACTGGGGAGCAGCCCTACAAATTATTTAGTTCAAACTCAGGTGTTTCTAAGAAGGAAAGAAAATCCTCAAAAGGGGAACTTAGTATAATTTAATGCTGATGGGAAATAATGAAGCTGCCTCTAGATATTATCATCTGGCTGGTCCTGATCCTGGAGAATTAGAGGAGATGGAAATTATGAGTCTCAGTCTTAGTGCTTCCACAAAACTGTCACCAATGACCTCAGCCTTAAAGAATCCCTCTCTTCTCTACATTCAGTTCTCTGCTTTCTGATTGTCTGGCCTACTCAGCTCTAATGCACCTTATTCCAACTAGAGTGTACGGACTAGATGCCTCCATAATGAGCTGTTAGGCTCCCCGCATTCTGCTCACTTTAGAGCTATAGTTACTCAACCCTGAAATATAGTCTCACTTCCCTACAGAAGAGGGAATTAATATCCTCAGGGAGATGAGCTGTGAGAACCACTAGATCATTTCCCCAGAGATCTTTGGACCCCCTCTCTAACCTTGGACCTCTACTCCTAAGAAACCAGGTTTCAGATTTTACTCTTTAAGCTCAATACTTTGTTCCCTATAATTCAGGACTGAGTTTTCCTTGATTCCTTGGACTATGCCTGACCTGGAACCTATGGCTAGACTTCCCTTCCCAGAACTCCCACCTCCTCAAGTATGGCTAATTGTTGCCTCCTGCCTGCTCTCACCTGAGCTGACCATCACCAGTCTGGACGCTGCACAAAGGGTCAGTCCTCTGAGCCTGGTCTGGATAGATGCTCCAAACTCAATGTCTACTGGATTTATGGTGAAATAACTCACTTGTTACCTCTCCTTTGCCCCTCAACCTCTGATTTGTCAGTTTCAAGTTTCCCATCATTTCCACATATGCAATTCCCTCTGGTTACAGGTCTGTAGCTAACACCAACCCTTCCTCAGAGTGCCACTTCTGGATTCTCAACAGCCTGCCCTTCCAGGACAAGGCTGCATTATGGGATTCTTTGTATTCCACTGCTGATCTCACATACAGATGATTCTCAGGGGCTCTTTGAGTGATGGGCTGGTCCTTCTCATGTGAGTGCACTTCCCAAGGGGTCACTGAAGCAAGGGTTCATTGAATGACCCAGTCAACCTCCAACTGCTATGATGACTGCACAGGGGCCAGAGAGTCCATGTCTCCTCTGCCAGCCCAGCCTGGTCCACTGTCCTCAATTCCAATTCCCAGCCAAGTGTCATGCTGTCAGCCCCCAGCTGCCCTCATCACAGTTGCTTGGGAGTCACCAGGATGCTGCCCATGCTCAAGAGGCATAGAAAATAAAAACACTGCTCAGGTTCTGCATTTTTCCCCATGTTTCCACCGCACCCTGCTCTCCCCTCCTATTTTCCCTTTATTCTCCTTCCCCTTCCACCCCACTACTTAGAAGGAAAAAAATAATAACAAACAGGAAGGCTAATTCTAAGTCTGTGCAGTCCCAGCCTGTATCTTTGTCCACCTTTAGTAGTTATTTTCTCCTGTGTCTGGCTTTGACAAGAGTGATGACATTTACATTTTCCAAAAGCTTCAGTAAGAGGCACTTTAGCTGCAATCACCTCCATCTAATTTCCCTAGTCAAATTTTCTTTTGGCTTAAATCACACAACAAAACTATGGCCTGAGCTGTTCTGACAACTTGTCACCAAATAAGGCTCAGCCCAAGTGGGCAGTCTTGAGAACCAAGGACATAAGGGAAAAAAATGGACTAAGTGGCCTGAAATGAAGTGGGAATGGCTGGAGGAAGAGAGGAGATTGGCATAAGTCAATTTGTTAAAGTTCTAGAACAAGTGGCTCGGTACTCTTTGGGGCTCAGAACAAATGGAAAATGTGTTTTATTTCTCTAGAGAGGAAGTAACAGGGTGCTGGGGCTGGAGGGGTCTATCACCCAACTGTGTATGGGAGCCTTCATCCTAGAGAGGGAAGGCAGCTAGCTCCGGTGGCTCTCCAGCCTATGGGATAGAACCCCTAGGAGAAGGTAAGAGTACCTTGCTTTCCACATAACTCTGGATAGAAGGATTAGTGCCCTGGGGAAACTAAGGCCCAAATGTATTGCCCATAGCTGCACAATGACTCAGAACAGGGAGGAAACATTGCATCCATTTTTTTTTTTTTTTTTTTTTTTTTGCGTTACGCGGACCTCTCACTGTTGTGGCCTCTCCCGTTGCGGAGCACAGGCTCCAGACGTGCAGGCTCAGCAGCCATGGCTCACAGGCCTAGCTGCTCCGTGGCATGTGGGATCTTCCCGGACCGGGGCACGAACCTGCATCCCCTGCATCGGCAGGCGGACTCTCAACCACTGCACCACCAGGGAAGCCCTGCATCCATTTTTTAAATAAATGTATTTATTGAGGAATTATATACATACAGAAACGTATTCAAATTATATGGACTCATATCAATAAATTTTTGCAAGATAAACTCACTCATGCAACAACCCAGAGCTAGGGAACGACAGCACTTCAAGAAGCTCCGCTCATACTCCCTCTCAGTCACTAAGAAGGACTAAAAGTCTCCAAAAGATATCACCATCCTGACCTCTAAAACCATGGAATAATTTTGCCTATTTTTGTACTTTATATAAATGGAATCATACAGGTAATATGTAATTTTCTTTGTCTGATCCATGTTGTTAGATATGGGAATAAGTAATTTTCATTTTTATATAGCATTCTGTTGTATAACGATGTCACAATTTATTTATTCATCAAACTTTTGATAGACATTTGAGTTATTTCCTGTTTGGGGCTCCTATAAATAATGTTGCTAAGAACATTCCTTACGTCTTGACTCATGAGTATGCATTTTTGTTTTGGTGCACACCTGGGAGTAGAACTGATAGCTCACAGGGTATTTGTATAGTCAACTTTAGTGAGTGATGCCAATCAGTTTTCCAAAGTGTCTAGCACTTTATCCTCCCGCCATCAGAGTATGAGAGTTTCAGTTGCTCAGCAGTCTCACCAGCACTTGGTGTTTCATTTTAGCCACTTTGATGAATGTATGTGGTTTTAATTTGCATTTCTCTAATTCCTAAAGGTTTGCATCTTCTCCTATGTTACTGACTGGATATCTTTTTTTTTTTTTTTTTTTTTTTACTTCTTTTTTGAGGGTTAGTGTCTACTTTATAACAAAGTGAATCAGTTATACATATACATATGTTCCCATATCTCTTCCCTCTTGCGTCTCCCTCCCTCCCACCCTCCCTATCCCACCCCTCCAGGCGTTAAGCCTTCTGCCTATTTTGTTCTAATGGATTATCTATCCCTTTCTCATTGACTTACAGGAATTCTTTATACAATCTGGAGACAAGTTCCTTGTTGGTTATATGTATCCAAACAGAAAGTGTGACATGTCACTTACAAAGAGAACTTCATGCCAATAATCTCAACTCCCCATTCTTTTCTGCATCCATCTCCCAGCTTTGTTTTAGGCTCAATGTCACTGTTGACTGGGAAAAATGCACAACATGAGGGTTGTGAGTTAAGTTTTATTTGGGGCAAAATGAGGACTATAGTCCAGGAGACAGCATTTCAGATAGCTCTGAGGAACTGCTCCAAAGAGTCAGGGGGGCAAGATCAGTGTATATGTGATTTTGGTGAAGGGAGATCCATGCAATCAAGCACACATTTTGGCAGGAAGTTGCTGCTAGTCACAAGAAAATTGCTGCTAGTCACGAAGAGCAGATGTCTCCGTTAATGATTTTAGTGCTTTTTAGATATGAGAAGATGCAAGAATTCGTGTTCATAAAATCTCCTGAAAATATCTAACTATCTGAAGACTTGTTCTGCCAGTTTTTCCCAGAGCACAAAGTGCCTCATTCCTAATCTCTGTCCTGAACTCCTTTCAGGTGTGTTGAAGGTCAGTGACTACAGTGGCTAGTGACTTCATCCCAGCAGAGGCAGGTGACGAGTAACAAGTTTTAGCTGGCTTCCCATTCTCCCTACTGTCAGCCCAAGCTCCCACAAACATTTCTTATTCTATCTCCCTTCCCTGTGGCCTGGATGCAGGTACCCCTCGCATCATATGCCAGAGGCACTATGGCTCTCAGCAGACAGATTCACACTCACCCAGTCCTTGTGCTCCAGTCTTGGGTCACATGCTGGCCCTACCATGCCAAGGCTTACCTGTGATTATGAGCTCAGAAGGATCGGAGTAAATGTGGAGGGAAGCCCAGTAGAGAAAGCAGTAGAGTGCTCACATATCCTCTGAAGCATAAGAACAGCATAGGGGACCAGACGTATCAGTGGGAGGACATTTTCAGAACAGTAAGCACTAGAGAACAGATCCACTTGTATGGAACATTTGCTTCATCAGTGAAAAGCCTACTGGTTTGGCTGGAAAACAGGTTGCCAAGACCTTGTCTCATCACTGCTTTGGGTAACCAGCTTACTTTGGTTTGCCCAGGATGGTCCCAGGTTTAGCTCTAAAAGTCCTGCATCCTGGGAAACCCCTCAGTGAGAGAGAGTGAGTGTTCACCCTCTTGTTGCCTCTAAATAGCTGTGTGCCATGGGGAAAACTACTTTCGTACTCTGGGCTATAAAACTACCATCTATAAATTGAGCTGGGAATAGGATAGCAGAGCTTTACTTTTCCCTCCATACCTGACTGTGTTGTTGTTCTAGGATCTTTTAGCAACTTACAGTCAAGAGGCAGATGCAAAAATTCTATAATGGAGGTGGGTGTGTGCCTATCTCTGTGTTAACCTTTCCCTAATAATAATGTACCAAGTACTGAGAGCCACAGTGTGCCAGGCACTGTGTTATGTGTTCTGTGTTCACAAGTCCCTTTAATCCTCAAGACATCCCTGGGATCTAAGCATTACTGTCATCATTTCATTCCTGTATGGAGAAACAGAGGCTCAGAGAGTTTGAGCACCAGGACAAATATAACACAACCAGTCAAAAAGAGACTAGCACTCAGCCCTCAGTCTGCCCATTTCTAAAGCCCCTGGCGTGTTCTACCAACTCACATCTAATTGCTCTGTGCTTTCATGCCATTGCTTGTAAAATAATGCTCTTTCACTTCCTACCTTACACCTGTCCCAGAACAAGGTGCTTTCATATGCATCATTTCATCTGATAACTACCCGACAGGGTTGTCATGTGATCAAGTAAAAACCTTGAAAAATTAAAAATTTTCTCTAAATATAAAGGATTATTATGAATAATACCTGAAGAAAACCAAAGTACAGCCACAAGGTTTGGACAAGTAGGATATGGCAGGTCTGAACAAATGCTTCCTCTCTGAAATAAGCTTTCCAGATTTGATGTTCCATGTGCCTAAAGAGACAGGAAGCTCATCTAGAAGATGGAAAAAAGATATGAGAACAAAAGAGAAGGCAAGAGTCAGGGAACCCAGCAACCGATTTCTGTGACTCTACTCCCAGAAGCAAGAGAACTTACTGGAAACGTAAAGGTTTGGACATTTAAACCACGTTGTTCAGGCTGTGTGCACATCTTGAATGGTATGAAAATTTATGTCAGATCAGAGCTGAATATGGAGGTTGGACTCTAACCATTGAAAGGCTAGATAAGCCTTGGTCCAGATGGCAAGAAAGAGAAAACAACAAAAACCAAAAGCAACAAAAATCAAGGTAATAATAGGACTAGAAGAAGTGGGTGAAAAGCCCAGCAGAGATGGCCTGGGATGGTCACATGCCTGAGATGTGGACTGTGAGAGGATTTTTAGTTGTCAAGGGCAACAGAGAAATGCCTACTCTAAGGACCTCCACTTGAGGTCCTGAGGAAAGTTATAGACCTTTGCCCCAGAAAAAAATATACAAACGTAAAATCACATACACAGAATGTTCCATACAGTGCAGGGGATTTACAAACCCAAAACCTATCCCCAGGACCCCTAACCACCACCAAACCCCATTTTTAAAAGAAGGAAACTTAAGACTCATAAAGGTATGCTGGTTTCTCCAAGATAAGCAAGATCGTGGATGATAGATTCTAGACGGCTGCCTAGGTTTCCTGTCTCTAGACCAGAACTAGTCCCATGGAGGAAGCTGGAAGAAATTCCTGTCTTCAAGGCTAGAGTCTGCACCTACTGTACTCCTTATAGACAGCCCACAACTGTTCTCAACCTTGCTGTCCCTATTGGAAGGTCCACTTCGACCCCGATGTACCCACCAACCTCGGTATGTATTTCTGGTGTGATTCTTCACCATGAAGGTATATTAAGAATCAGGGGAAACTGAGCTGCCTCCCTGAAGCTAATAGAGATTTCCTGAGCCCTTGGACAAAGACAGAAAAGATAGGAACTAATGGCCAAAACAAACTCCAGATGTGGCACTGGTCTTGATTTAAAACCTACTTTTCCATCCTTTGTCCTGGCTCCAACCGTGGATGTTTTCCATATTCCTGGAGCCCATCAGGGAGGGAAGGGGCAGCTGGCCCTTTACCCAGAGGATGCCTAAAAGCCCCGTCCCCTTCAGCTTCTTGAGGCCATGGCAGGGAGGGTGGGAATGTGAGTTGCTGTGCAGCACTCCTGGGGGAAGGCGGGCATTGGTGGGGAATGCCAGGTGGTGTCACCCTGAGGGAGGCTACAGCCACAGCAGGGCCCAGTGTGGTGAGGTCCAGAGGGAAATTCGCCATCTTCAAGCCCGGTGCCCTGGCTTAGCAGGAGCTTCTACAAACCCCTCAACAGCTGGCTGATGGTCCACACGGCAATGCACCCAGATATAGCCCAGGCCTTGCGGGGGGATTGTTAATTTTATTATCACCGTTAATTGTGATCATAACTATTGGAAAGTTTCACATGCTTCTCGCCGTCCCAGCCCAACCCCTGCCGTGGCTTCTTCCCTCTCTCACTTCCCCTCTCTCTCCTCTTCACCCTTCGCACAGCTGCTCATTTAATGTACTTCCAGAAAACAAAATCCACTGTTTGGAGTTTTGCTTTTGAAGGCCGATTTCCTGCAGCCTCACGACTACTCCTAATAGCAGCATGGCAAGAGAAAGTCATTAGGAAGGAGAGGCAGTCTCCCCAGCTCCCTGGTAGCCATGGGCTTCTGTTCTCTGCTGGGGCTGCAGAGAAGCTTAGAGCAGACGGAGGCACAGGTGGAGAAGCTGGAGAAAGGAAGAGGAAGGGAGAGGCTTTGGCCTGGGAAATGGTGTTGCCTGGGGGCAGCAGGAGCTCCAAAGCCTGGATCCAAATTCCAGAGAAACAGCTGTGGCTACTGGGTAAGCCTGCACGTCCATGTTAAGACCTCTCTCTCTTAATCCAAGCTCACATCTCCAGTGGCCTGCAGTTAAAATTGATACCTCATTGGTTGTTTGATTGGTTGGTTGGTTGGTTGGTTGGCTGGTTGATTGACTGGTTGGTAGGTTAGTTGGTTGGTGACTGCGTAGGTTGGTTGGTTTTAGGCCAAGACTCATCTGTAAACCTATAAGGCCATAGAGAGGTCACCACATCTCTCGCCTCCATGGCCTCTGCTCTTCCATCCTCTGCTTTCTGCTCAAAATTTGGCACAAAGGAAAGAAAACACTTCACAATGTTACAGCTCACTCACTGCATCACGGACTTTATTGTGACATCTGGAGGTTTTCCACAGCCCTGCTTGGGAAGCCCCAGGCTTGTGTGACAGCTCTTTGGGGAGAGGCCCTGCCTCCTCCAATCTATCATGCCCCACACCCCATGCCTCATCGTCTCCATTTCCTCTGCACCATCTAACAGGGGATGAGCCCTTGCATCTTCTTTTTTTCTTTTCCAATTTTATTATATCCTTTACTTAACACATATGCAAGGTTTGCTATGTACCAGGCAGTATCCTGAGCATTTTGTAAAGATTGACTGATTTAAATCTCATCCCAAGCCTCATGTTACAGAGAGGGAAACTGAGGCAAGAGTAGTTTAAATAACTTTCCCAAGGTCACAGAGCCACAAGTAGCAGAGCCGGGATTCTCAGGTAAAGCTGTCTCCCCAGCCCGTGTCCTCAACCATGATGATATGATGCTTCTCTCCTGCTGTGGCCAGAGGCCTCCCCATCCAACACTCAAATGTCGGCTCAGCAGCCTCCCTGCCTTCTCTCCCCCAACTCCCAATCCACACCATATTTGCTGCCATAATGTTATGTCTCAAGATCTATTTCCTTCTGCTGCTTTTGCCTGGATTTCCTGGCTCTGAAATGAACAGTGTAAACCACCAGCTTGCACACGTCCCAGTCTCACCTTGTCATTGCTCTCCAGTTGTTTTAATTGTATGAAAGCTCATCTCCCCGTGTGGAAAACTGTGACAGTTATACCTGGATGTGCTCAAGGCCAAGGCCTTCAGACGTGCAGGGACGTTGTTGCCCAGGCCTCGAGTTTAGCCTCGAGGCCTTCTAAAAACCCACCCGTCAGATCAAGCCGTCAGCAGAGTCTGCCCCTGAGAATCTGCCTAAACCCAACAGATACACACTTCCGAATTCACTCAGCTTGCATTCTCAGGATGTCCTCCAGCTTTCCATTGTCAGTCCCCACCCGTCTCTGTTTCTGGCAGCTCCTCAGACTTGGCAGCTACAGGCCGACCATATCAGTACCCGACCTTGGCTCTTTTCCCACAC
>NW_006776652.1:636493-707635 GCF_000442215.2 Lipotes vexillifer
CATGAGGCTGATGTCTGGCTTAGCCAGACCCTGCTGGTGTCTGACTTTGGCCCGTTCACATTTGCAGCCTTGTTACTCTCACTCAGATGCCAAGATCTTGAATGGTCCCTCTGTTGCCCCTTCTGCTCAGCCTGGGCGAGGCCTCTCCAATTTCAGCCTAATTAAAAAACACCCCATCTTGTAGCTTTCACTAGGAATAAGGAACTGCTGGCTTCTCTTCCAAAATCTGCATCTCATTTGTTACCAGTACTTGCTCCCTTTGGGTCCCTTCAGTTTTCCAGAGCCTATTAAACCAACCACGTCTGCCTTATTCATATAAGATTAGGTTACGATATATGCAATTCCCTTCCTTTCATGTCTCAGGCAATTTATTCTTCATCTTCTTCAGCGTGTGTCACATGTGTTTTGTCCTCCTCCAGCATTCTGTCTTATTTTTCCCAGGCTGGGATTTGAGTTTGATATGAATATTGCCACCAGCCAGGCTGTCTATTACTCAGTTTGGGTGGAATGGGAGGAATAGGGGTCCCCATATGTTTCTGATGTGGAAACTGGGTACTTTATTGAAGTTGGCCCTCCACAGAGGAAAAGAAATGCAAGCCATGGGCACCAGATTACCGATAACTGGGGATGAGGGTAGGGGATGGAAAATAATCCTGAGATGGTTTTAGCTGCAATGCACTGGTTTTTTCATCATTCTCCACAATGCCTGTCTTAGAAATGAGTACCTCCAGAGTCATAAGTGCTGTTGAATATATGAAGGAGGGGGGAAGGAAGGGAAGGGAAGTGAGGGAGGGATAAAAGTAAGCTTTATGAGATGTTGAGAATAAGCCTCCAGCACTTCCTAGGTTGCCCAGGGAATAAGCCAGAAAAAGTCTAGCCTGAGTTAAAGAGCTGCATCTCTAATCTTCAAGCCATGAGTCTTAGCAATTATAATTATTATCATTAGCATCTATATATTTTCAGTTTCCAAACCACTTTCTCCAGTATTTAAATTAGCACTAGTTAACACTCATCTGATCCTTTCAAGACTAAATAGCTATGGTTGCCCAGAGCTAGAACATGGCTCTTTGGGACTCAGATGCCTGTTCCCCTGTACCACACAGCCCCAGACAGAAACTGGCACACCTGTGTTCTATTCTGTGCTTTCAGGGTGGTCCAAAGAGCCTACCAGCCAGAAGACAGACATGGTCAGGACTTCACAGTACACTGGAATGCCAAGTCAGCCTTGGTCTTGGCAGCATTTTTTCAGCAGAGAGAAGCCACCCACATCTTCCACCTTGCTCAGGAATGCACCAAGCGCCCTTGCAGGAGAAAGCCCTCCTAATCCACTCCTATGGCTCAGGGTTATAAAGTAAGCCCTTCCAAAGTGTCATAGATGCTACCGTAGAATCATACTAAGTGACAGGATTGAGCTTGCATTCTTTTTTTTTTTTTTTTTTAAATATTTATTTATTTAGTTTTGCTGTGTTGGGTCTTCTTTTAAATGCGTGGGCTTTCTCTAACTGCGGCAAGTGGGGGCCACTCCTCATCGCGGTGCGCGGGCCTCTCACTATCGTGGCCTCTTGTTGCAGAGCACAGGATCCAGATGCGCAGGCTCAGTAATTGTGGCTCACGGGGCTAGTTGCTCCGCAGCATGTGGGATCTTCCCAGACCGGGGCACGAACCCGTGTCCCCTGCATTGGCAGGCAGATTCTCAACCACTGCGCCACCAGGGAAGCCCTTGCATTCTTTTTTGATCCTTGATAAGAGAAAGAGAGAAAAGCACCAAAGTCACTGTTAATGGCAGATAAGAATATGGGCTCTGGAGCTACACTGCCTAGGTTTGAACCTTACAGCACCACTTCTTATCTGTGCGAATTCAGGTAAATTACTTACCCTCTCTGGACCTCAGCTTCCTCATCTGTAAGATGGGCTTGATAATAATGCCTTACTCATAGGGTGGTAAGGATTAAATGCCTTACTCATAGGGTGGTAAGGATTAAATGGAATAATGCATGTAAGTTACCTGTAATAGAAGTTGGTACACTGCAAGTGTTTCATAAGTGAAGTTGCTATTAACCTAATTTTTATTAATATTACAGAAAAGATATGTTCTTACCTAAGGAGAGATGGAAATTTGGATACACTTTACCCATTTCAAAATCTTCCACTTGGGCATTTTATCAGCTAGTTACTGCTGCATAACAAACCACCTGAAAACTTAGTATAGAAATCAGTTTTTTCTCAGAATCTGTGGATTGGCTGATGTAAACCAGGCATCTCTGCTTTAAACTGTGGATCTGGCTGGACTTGGCTCCCTGCTGTGGTTCAGACTCAGATCTGCTCCACTTGGGTGTGTCCTAGGACTCCAGCTGAGCCAGTGCAGCCACTGGGAGGAAGCAGAAATATACAGCTCTCTTAGGGGCTAGGCTCAGAACTGTCACACTGGCACTTCTAGCCACATTCCTCTGCCCAAAGCAAATCACTGAGCTTCACCCAATGTCAAGAGGCGGGAAATTCACTGCACATTTAATGGGAGTGGGAAGACTTCAGTCACACGGCAAAGAGTATGATGGGATGGAGTGAGAGAAGAAGCAGGACCAATAATTCAGTCCACTACAAATGGGTCTACTTGTGTCATACCCTCTGTGCTCCTCCCAATATCTGTTCTTTATCTATCAACCTCTTAGTTTCCATTCTCTCCAGGCACAGCAGCCACCTATAGACACAGCTGATTTGCAGGCCATCAGGGGTGGAAACTGGATCTTTTTCTTTGAAGTGTGGGCACCTCCAATGATAGAACTATACTTTGGCACTTGACAAAAGTCCAGACCATGAGGGGCTCAGCCAACTGCAGAGGGTTCCCTAATGAGCCAGTGCCAGCACCCACCCCTAGGAGGCCAAGGCTTGGGTGGGCCAGCAGAGGGGCTGGGAGCGTGTGCCTATTGCACTTCAAGTTCAGGTAGGAGCGGAAGGGAGCTACTGCCCTCCCAGAGCTGGACCTACCCCCAAGAAGCATTTGACATCCAAGTAAGGTCTCAGCCCCATTTTGAGGACAAGGTACAGTTAATAGCTTTGAAAACACACATCTGGAATAAAAACTGTTACCAAAGTGGGGTCTTCAAATTTTAGATAAAAGTAATTGCCTTTGAAAGCTTCAGTCAATCAAGTTGAGCTGAATGCAGTGAGATGACTTAATGCAGCTGGGCTAGAGAGTCAGGAAGAGGCCAAGGGAAAGGTCAAGGGGACAGTGCATGTCTGAAGCACAATACCCATCTGTGTTTGCCATCAGAAGACAAGAGAAGGCTAGAGGGTGGAGAGAATGGTTCCTCTGCTTAAGATTGGTCCCCGGCAATGTCTGCCTTAAAGAGGCTTGGTTGGTGAGCTCTGGGCATGTCTGGCAGTGGTGCCCCTGCGCTTCCTCCGATGACTGCATAGCCCTGCTCAAACCTGTCGCATTCCTCAGTGTCAACAAGAATAGAAGCCTGCCTGGCACCTGGCACAGTGCCTTCATTAATTCTAACATTCATTCTGGGGCTTCGAGAATAAGACAGATTCTTTTCCTTCAAGAAGCTCAGTGGCTCTTCAAGCAGACAGATGAGATTAACATTTCAACTGAGGTTGATAAGTGTTGTGATAAAGACCTGCTTCCGGTGCTGTGGGAGCCTGGAGAAGAAACCCCTGGCCAGAGCAGGATGGGCAGGCCAGGCAGTAGATGCTGACAGGAGTCGCCTGGTTGAGGGAGGGGCTACTGAGCAGTCTAGAAAAGAGAACAATGCAAGCAAAGTTGAGACATTTGCTCACTATAGGTGAATCTCCATGCTAGGATGAAAGCTGTGTCGCCCAGGACAGGACCAGTGACCAGTCCACAAAAGGGAAGGCAGGGACCAATCCACAAAAACTCAATTTCAACCACCAGAAGAGCATCAAATAAGGGCTGTGTCCAGGATTAAGGGTACATCTGTGCTACTCCATCCACCTCTGTCTCCTTTCTAGTTCCCACAGAAAGATCCCACATTTCCAATTGCCTTTTTTTTCAAACATCTTTAATGGAGTATAATTGCTTTACAATGGTGTGTTAGTTTCTGCTTTATAACAAAGTGAATCATCTATACATATACATATATCCCCATATCTCTTCCTTATTGTGTCTCACTCCCACCCTCCCTATCCCACCCCTGTGGGTGGTCACAAAGCACTGACCTGATCTCCCTGTGCTATGCAGCTGCTACCCACTAGTTATCTAATTTACATTTGGTAGTGTATATATGTCCATGCCACTCTCTCACTTAGTCCCAGCTTACCTTTCTCTCTCCCCATGTCCTCAAGTCCATTATCTATGCCTGCATCTTTATTCCTGTCCTGCCTCTAGGTTCTTCAGAACCTTTTTTTTTTTAGATTCCATATATACATGTTAGCATATAGTATTTGTTTTTCTCTTTCTGACTTACTTCACTCTGTATGACAGACTCTAGGTCCACCCATCTCACTACAAATAACTCAGTTTCATTTCTTTTTATGGCTGAGTAATATTCCATTGTATATATGTGCCACGTCTTCTTTATCCATTCATCCTATAATGGACACTTAGGTTGTTTCCATCTCTGAGCTATTGTAAGTAGAGCTGCAATGAACATTGTGGTACATGACTATTTTTGAATTATGGTTTTCTCAGGATATATGCCCAGTAGTGGGATTGCTGGGTCATATGGTAGTTCTATTTTTAGTGGTTTAAGGAACCTCCATACTGTTCTCCATAGTGGCTAATCTCCAAAATTTACAAGTAGCACATGCAGCTCAATATCAAGAAAACAAACAACCCAGTCCAAAAACGGGCAGAAGACCTAAATAGACATTTCTCCAAAGAAGATATACAGATTGCCAACAAACACACGAAAGGATGCTCAGCATCACTAATCATTAGAGAAATGCAAATCAAGACTACAATGAGGTATCACCTCACACTAGTCAGAATGGCCGTCATCAAAATATCTACAAACAATAAATGCTGGAGAGGGTGTGGAGAAAAGGGAACACTCTTGCACTGTTGGTGGGAATGTAAATTGACAGCCAATTGCCTTTTGATTTCCCAACCAGCCAGCAGGTTCCGCAGGTTTTCCTGGCAGAAAGACTATTTCAAGTTTGGTGTGAGCAACAGTCCAGGGGCAGGGTCACTGTCAACATCCAGTAACTGTGAGTACCCGGGACGTCCTCTGCCCTGTGCCTTGAACTGGAATTAGTTTGAACAAGTCCACTTGTCCCATGAGACTATGAGCTCCTTGACAGCCTCTGCCAGACACAATATCTGGCCTGTAGTATGGGTCAGATGAATAACAGAAGGAAAAATATGATTGGTGAAAGAACAAATCAATGAAGGAAAACTTTCTCCAGCAGTGTGAGAGAATAGTAATGTAAATTTTACCCTAAATGTCATTGGATGAGAAACTATGTTCTTGCTTATAAAGGTATAAAAATACTCTATTATGGAGACAGACTATAGGAGAGGTGGGGTGTGGAGGCTTATGGGAAAGAGGCCCTTGAAAGGCAGACTTTAAAGAAAAAGACTGACTCTTTACATCATGTATTCTGGGGGTTGCTGGACACATACACATTTAATGAGTGGTTATTTTCTGTCAAGCATGATGGTAAGTAATTTGCACGTACAAAGATTCCTGTAGTAGATTTGGTATTTTCACCATTTTGCCTATGAGGAAATCAAGGCACAAAGAAGTTAAATAAATTAAACAAGAAAATATAGGTAGAAAGAAGAGGAACAGTGTTAGCATTCCAGCTGTTAGACTCCAGATCCTGCCATCCTAACCCCATGACTACACAGCTGTGTTGTACACACATGTGCACACACACACAATTGAGAAACAGCCTGACTTGCCCCAAATGCAAGTCATTCCAATAGGGTGACAGACATAGGCAGAGGACCAAGGAGAGGTATAGGTGTATATGGAGATATGGTGATCATCTTACACAGACAGATGTCAAGATCCCAGGACCTGAACTACCCTTCATGCTCTATCAAGGGCACCCATCACTGTGAAGTTCACAAGGGAAATCTATACGCAGAAGACAAGGTCAGCCAAGCTCTACTTTATAACTTTGAGGACCGAGGTCCAGTGCATCTTCTGGTGACTTGGGACAGACCATGTGATGAACTCCTTCTGCATAGACCACAAGAATTCCTTCCAGCCTCTCTTCTGTATTTTGTCTCTCCAAGACTGAAAAATATCTAGGAAGAGTAAGCCACCTGGGGAGAAGCAAGAGCCAGAGAAAGCTTACCCCAATGGCAGGGTCTGTTCTACAGACCTTGGGCACAGAGGCTGGATACTGAGGCCTCTGCTCCAGACCAGACCTCCATCTGCAACTGTCTCTGGACAGTTCAGAGGCAGCTCACACTAAACAAGCCTCAACTCAGATGTAGGACATCCTCTGCAAACTGGATCTCCTATGCTCCCTCTTTCAGGAAGTGGTGCCACTGCCCCATGAACTGTACAAACCAGAAACGTGGGAATCACCCTTAACACCCACCTTTCCCCCACACCCCAGATCCTACCCATCAGCTAGTGATGTCAGTGTTACCCCCAAACAGCACTTGGGTTTATTCACTTTGCCCCTTTCCATTGCTATCACCTAAGCTACTGTCCCATCTCACCACCTTTGGGGATCTCTAAAACCAGCACTATGTGTCACTTTAGAATCCAAAGTGTCCCATAGGAAGACAGGGGGCACGACTCTGCAGAAACGGCAATGCCCTCTCTCTCACCCTCCTGACATGCTCTGGTCTTGTTTGGTTTATGATGGTATTTTCTTATTTGCTACTAGAATCCTCCTAATTCTTCTTAACAAGATGGGACGTGACTATGAAAATCTTTTGTACTTTTTTTTTTTTACCACCCAAAGGTTAACACCTGCCCATGTGCATAGGGTCATCTAACTTAGTAATTACTAATTCTTCCTTTACAGAAACGCAGGTGCTCCCAATTACCTGATATTTTATGAAGGCATGTAGCTATTAATAATATGCCTCCTGGCAGAGAGTTTCAAAACACAAACACAAAACACTGAATCAACTTCCTTCAATGTTTAATGTTTCAGGAATGAGTGAGAGGATTCTTTTCAAAAAAACCTGTGCTGAGGCAAGAGCATCTTGAAATGAGTATTTGAAATGTTAATATTATTACATGATTTTATGGCCCAAAATGATATAAATGATTCACTTCTAAAATTTATCATGTAGACACATTTTACAAAGTTGAAAATGGACTATTCTACTATGTCTAAAGTCTTTAAAATTAAGTATTTAGGGCTTCCCTGATGGCAGAGTGGTTGAGAGTCCCCCTGCCGATGCAGGGGACACAGGTTCGTGCCCTGGTCCGGGAAGATCCCACATGCCGTGGAGCGGCTGGGCCCGTGAGCCGTGGCCGCTGAGCCTATGCGTCCGGAGCCTGTGCTCCGCAACAGGAGAGGCCACAACAATGAGAGGCCCTCATACCGCAAAAAAAAAAAAAAAAAAAAAAAAAAAAAAAAATTCAGTATTTAATTTTTTAATCCATTTGTTAAAAGTGTAAAACGGAAGCACCTTCAGATTTTTTTTCAAGAACAACTGACTTGACATCAAGGAAAATAGAAATTTATTAGACAAATCTCAACAAAAACCTTCATATATTTCGTGGATGTAAAAGCAGCCAATGACATACACTTGACCTTCTTGTACTCTGACCTACATATATTTACTAAATGTTTTTTTCCAGCAATAGACAGATGATAAAACTAAAGATTGAAATGAACTATTTAAAAATTGAATTTCTATATTGCAAAATGATACACTAAGATTCAATAAATATTATGAAGCATATCCAAGCATATTTTTGAACCATGAACAAAATAAACAAAAATATTTTAAGTATTATTTCATTGTTATGTCAATATTATTAATTTCTATATATTATATATGTGCATATATTTTTATAAGGCACATTATATGTCAGTATACTTTTTAGAAATAAAGAAACAAATACATATTGTGGGGACACCTGCTCAATGTTCTCTTACTTCTAGAGCACATAATCTAACAATGTGGGCACAATATTGTAATCTGAGCTGCTGCATAGCCCCCTAGGGTCTCCCCACACCCACCCTTTCACCACTTCAATCCACTCTCCATCCCACAGCCTGACTCATCTGTTCAAACTCAGCTCTTATTATGTCCCTCAAGACAAAGACCCACATCTAATGCCTTGTCTTCACTCATTGTCTATGGTCACCTCCCTTCTATAAGGCAGGGCCTTTGCCTGGAATGCTTCTCCCTTTCCTCTCTGATGAAAGGGATCTGGAAAGGATCCTTGGTCCACTACCACCACTCCCAGTGGCCGCATTGTGCCGCTGTTATAGAGTAATGCAACACAGTGCAAAAGGTGTGAATCCATGGTGCGCTGAGGATCCAGAGCCCACCAAAATGATGGGAGAGCCCTAGATGTGATCCCACCCTCGGACTCATGTTTAGCAATGGTTCTCTGAACACACCCACATTATAAACACTCCAAGGATAAAGACCATATAGGCTTTATCCATCAACATACTCTCAAAGCCCAGCACATTGCCTAGAATATTCAATACATATTCATTCAATATTTGTTGAATAAATCAATCACTTTGTGGAGAAGTTGGGGTCATCAACCGCATGATGTGTCAAAACATCCTTTCTCCTGCAATGGGTCAGGGCCCCCAGCCTTGGCACACTTTTCCTTAACTCTGTTTCATTGCACAGCATGTGTGGCCCTTTCTACACCCTCCAGCATGCCATAGTATTTTCTGGATCCAACTCCCAGGGAGAAGGTATTAGGAGCTTCCATCTCTTCCTTCCCCCTGGACCCTGGAGCTTCTTATGCAAATCAAACTACCTTCTTCTTTGACAGTCAAAGAACAGATCACAATACCAAAGGTTATAATTCCAGAGTAATGGAGGTGTACTGGGCTTTGCAAAATCAATAGAGCCACCTAAGAAACCCTCAGCTGTCTAAATGTCAGTTTTCCTTGGAGGAAACTCTACCCTGATTGGTTTAGAGCTGATCTCAGCTCCAGGGGGTTGGGGGTGAGGGTGTTGTCAGATGTGTGTGACTAGCTAGCCATGTGCAGACAGTGTCATGCAGGGTGTTCAGCTCAGCAGGTCCACAGGCACGCTCTTACTCACTGGGGGAGCCATGTGCAGACAGTGTCATGCAGGGTGTTCAGCTCAGCAGGTCCACAGGCACGCTCTTCCTCACTGGGGGTGACACAAGGCCTTCTTAGCTATGAGGCTCCCTAGAGGATCCAAAGGTGGCTTTTGAGAGCAACAGAAAGGTATAGAGAAACAGAGGAATGAAACAGCCACCACCAGGAAAACAAGTTACATACTCCCCTCCCATCACAAAGTAAGTGCAGTGATGTACCAAGTTCAAGCACAGAGCAGACTGGACTGCACACCCATGGGCTTCACAATCTAAGGATGTACCAAGGTGAAAAGTTAAGATCACAGGGGAGGCCAGGCTGACTCTGCAAAGAGAAGAGATGGCAGTTCTGAGAGGATTTTCCTGCTACCTCAGAGATTGGGGCCAGGGCAGGTCTGGTGATGATGTGCCCAGAAAGGGTCTAGAGGCAGGAGGGATGAGAGTCAGTGGATGCATGAAAAGCTGGGAAGATGAATGACTTAGCTAGAGAAGCAAGCCTCTCTCCAGGTCTCATGTGCCATCCTGGGGGAGGGAGATTAAAGAAAATACCATTGGCTGTGGATGAGATCAATGCATTTCTAAGCTTGAGGCTAGACAGGAATGGGTTTCTCTGTACAGACTCTACATGTAATGCTTGATATTTCCACTATGGAGTGTTTTTCTGTGAATTTAACTTCTAAATAAAGCTATGTGGTGAGATTTCTTTTTCGGGAGTTCAGATATTCCCAGGAGTGCTTGGAATGGAGAGAAAATGTGCCAAATGGCAAAACTCCATAAAACTAATTACCTGGGAACTTTTATGAAGAAAATGCATTGTGATACTGGTGTTCCATGTAGTTTATAAGTCAGGACAAGCCCTGCACTGATGAGCCATAAATGAAAATACTGAATATGCAATGTCTATTAAGCTGCGGCCGCAGAGTCTGAATCACTTGTTAAATGTGCCCTCAACACATGAGTAACACCAGCCACAGTGATGAGACCACCAGCCCCCTCTCTGCTCAATGCTGAAGTGCTAGCTTCCTTTCAGTTTGCATTTTGGTTTGGGTTCTGATTTTCCCTGTGGTCCAGAGCTGAATGGGTCATCTTAGCCTCACCTGAAATGTTCCAATCTGGCCTCTGGCCACTCTATGCTAGAGCTCTTGGCTACACTTTCTGCTCCAATGTCCTCTGACACTGACTCTATAGATTCTCTTTTCCATCTCCATAAAGATGGGAGTACAAAACAAATTAAAGTGATGATATAAATGCATTATACTAAACATATAAATATATATTAGCAGTATGATAAGACATATGAACACATATTGAACTAAACCTCCACCACCTCCTCCTGCATCCTCATACTCACCCAATGCCCTTGCTCCTATCTCACTGAGAACGTTGAAATAGAAAGAGAGACCTTCACCAAGCTCCACCATCACACATATCCAGCTACGGGCATCCAATCACTTGGCCTTCCTTCCTACAACTCTGTCCATGGATGTTTGTATTCTGAGCTCAGCCTAATGCCTCTTCTTGTGCACTGAAGCCCTTCCCTTCTCACCAACTTGGCCTTGGTCCAGCATTCTTCCCCTTTCTCTCTTATATCATAAAATCTTTTCCTCTCTACCACATTATTCCCAAGATCTATGTTAGACACACCCTAGAGTGACTCATCCAGGGAGTCACTTTCTTGGGTATTCCCAACCCTGTGAGTGCAGACAGAACCTATGACTTGATTCTAACCCATAGAATAGGACAAAGTTGGGGAAGGGGGCAATGTAACTCCCTGGATTATACTATGTTATCTGGCAAAGGTGAAAGGATCTTGAAGATGTAATTAAGCTCCCTGCTCCTGTTGACTTTGAGTCAATCAAAACGGAGGTTATCATAAGTGGGCCTGACCTAATCAGAGTGAAGCCCTTTAAAAAGGACTTAGGTGCTATACAGTAGGTCCTTATTAGTTTTCCATTTTATATATAGTAGTGTGTATATGTCAATCCCAATCTTCCGATTTATCCCTCCCTCTCCCTTTCCCCCCTGGTAATCGTAAGTTTTTTTTCTACATCTGTGACTCTATTTCTGTTTTGTAAATAAGTTCATTTGTACCATTTTTTTTAAGGTCCCACATATAAGTGGTATCATATGATATTTGTCTTTCTCTGTCTAGGAATTATTTCATTCTTTTTCAGGGCTGAGTAAATGACCTATATGGGAAAAAAAATCTTAAAAAGAGTGGGTATGAAACAGAACAGGACGCTGTGGTCCTTCCCCACCATGTCCGCAGCCTGCCTTTTTGTCCGTAGAAAACTTTTAGCCAAAGAATAAGTTTAATCAGAGAAGTGAGAAAATGCAGAAACAAGGGAAAATAGTCAAAGGAGACCAAATAATAATATTTTAGTCTTTAAACATTATCAAGGGCCCTTAGTTCCTTCTCAAGGGCTATAGATTATATTTTGAGCTGTATCCTGTGAGCCGTCTTATAGGTACTGAAACCTCCACCAGGTGGAAGAAGTTAACTACATGATGACCAGACTGTAGCCGTGACATAAGCTGCCATAGTTCTGAGAACTGGCTTCAAGGAAATGGGAACAAACCGACCCTGGAACTGAAGATTAATTGTACTTAAAACAATCAAGATGACACTGGTTAGAACACAGATGACCAATTTCAAGATGACAGTCAGAGTTGACTGTGCTGTTTCTGCATGTAGCCCCCTCCCTCTGTCTATAAAAGCTCTTGCCCCCCGATTGTCAGGAGAAGGGAGTCAGCCTTTGGACAGGTGTCAGCCCTCCCCCTTCCCCAGTTGCCAGCATCCAAAATGAAGCAAAATTTCCTTTCCACCAACCTTGCTTCTTTATTGGCTTTTGAGCAGTGAGCAGCCGGACCCCACTTTCGGTTACAGATATATGTATATGTATTCACTTTGCTGTATACCTGAAACTAACACAACATTGTAAATCAACTATACTCCAATTTAAAATTTTTTTAATTAAAAAAAAAGGATTTAGGTGATCACCAAGCTGAGAGGTCCTTCTGCTGGCCTTGAAGTGACCTGTTGTTTTGGGAGAGGGAACTCTCAGGGTCCACAGGTCAAACAGCCACAGGTGGCACCTGGTTCCTGAGAGAGGCCCCACCTGACATACAGCAAGGAAACAGGGACCTCAGTCTTACAACTGCAAGGAACTGAATTCAGTCCACAACCACATGAGCTTGGAAGGGGACCTCTAGCTCCAGAAAGGAAGGAGCCCAGTGATGCCTTGATGGCAGCCCCATGAGAAACCCTGAGCCAGAGGCACCAGCTGAGCCATGCCTACACTGCTGACCCTCAGAAACCATGAGATATTACACGTGTTGCTAAGTGTGTGTAATTCGCCACACAGTGACAGAAGACTAATGCAGCATACAACACATTATATCTTCCATTGAGAAAACTCTCCTCTGACCTTACCTCTACTGGAGGTACCACCTCTTTTCTCTTTTTCCTCTGACAGAAAAAGCCCTTAAGACAGTGGGCTAACTTCTCAAATTTCCTGCCATTCTCTCTGGAACCCACTTTAATCAGGCTTTTACTCCCACCCCTCCTCAGAAACTGTCCTTACCTGGAGACACCAATGACCTCTCAGTTTCCAAACCCGGTGATAAATTCTCAGTTCTCTATCATTGACCCATCAGCGGCCTTTGGTACAGCTGATTGCTGTCTTCTTGTGTCAGTTCTTTTTTCCTTGGCATCTGTAACCCTGCAATTGCCTGGTTTTCCTCCCATCCTTCTACCCTTCCTCCTCAGTCTCATTTACTTGTTATCTGTCCTGTAAGCACGGAGATGCCCCATCCTCAGTCACTATCTTGCACTCTCTAGGCTGATCTCATTCAGTCTTGTGACTTCCAATACCATCAATGAGTTGATTCCCAAGAGTCCATCTCATCCAAAGCCTTTCACTTGAACTCGAGACTCACATGTCTGACAGCTTTCTCATCATCCCACTGTGGGAGCAGACGTGTCTAAGAGGCATCGCAAACTCATATGCAGGAAATGGAACTCCAGAATCTTGCTCCCCATACCTGCTGCATCTCACCTCCATTTTAGTTCATAGCAACTCCATCCCTTCAGCTGCTCAGTCTCAAAACCCTGGAGTCAGTCTTAACCCCTCTTTATCTCACACACTACATCCAATCTGTCATAAAACCCTTTCTGCTTTCAAAATATGTGTAAAAGCTGACTGTTCTTCACACTTTCTACTGCCACCCCTTCTTTCTAAGCCATCTTAATGTTTCCCAGATTATTGCAATATGTGCCTGTGTGGTAACTTGACTTCTGCCCTTCCCCACTGTAGTCTATTCTCAACACACTATCCAGAATGCACTATCAACATATGATGTCATATCTCTGCTCAACTCTTCCAATAGTGATCCATCATGCTCAGACTTGGAGCACACAGACAACATCATATTATGATGTCCTTCCATGGAATTCAAGCCACTACAATGATCTGTCCCTGCTGCATCACTAACCTCAGTTCCTACCACTCTCCCCTTAGCTATTTCTGCTCCAGCCTCATTGGCATCCTTGATGTTCTCAGTACATGCCAGGCGAGTTTCTGCCTCCGGGTCTTTGCACTAGGTATTTTTGCCTGTCTTTCAGACCTTATTCTCTAGATAGTCAATGATTCCCTCCTTCAATTCCTTTACATCTTTATTCAAATCTCACCAGCTTCTCTGACCATTTTGTCTAAAATTTCAACATCCTCTAACACTTCCCATTGCTCTTCTATGCTTTATTTTTCTCCTTAGCATTCAACACTATTCAACATACTCCATACTTCATTTAATTTTGTTTGATGTCAGTCTCTGCTACTGGAACATAAGCTCCATGAGGGCAAAGAATTTTGTCTGTTTGGTGAACTGATGTGTTTCTAGTGCCTAGAACAGTGTCTGGCAAGTAACACTCAATACATACTAGTTAAGTGAATCATTGAGTGGATATGAAACCTTCAAAAACAGTCTGCAACACAGGAGAGCAAAGTGCTCAGTTGTCAGAGAAGAATCCTTTTTATGAAGTAGATTAACTATAAGAAACAGAAGAAAATAAAAATTTGGGAGTGCTTTGCCAACTTTAGACAAAAAATGAGACATTGATGAAGAAACATAATAATTAAGTTACATTCCACATTAGATTCATTACTGTAGAAAATCAATCAGTCTCTAAAGGATAGAATTGATAAAAATCTCTAGCCAGAAAGAACAAAATCTATAGAGTAAAAAGGATGTGACCTAATTATTTTATACACAAAGACATCAGTCTTTAAATAGTGTAGGTTGAGAAAATATACTTGAGTTCTCCTTCTTAAAAATATTCATGGGGCCTTCCCTCGTGGTTGGGTGGTTGGGAATCTGCCTTCTGGTGAGGGGGATGTGGGTTCGAGCCCTGGTCAGGGAACTTAGGATCCCACAAAGAGTAGAAAGTGAGGAGAGGTAAGGGAAACAAAATCCTCACATTGCTTAGGGAAGTCAGAGTTTTTACTTTCGGCTTTGACTAAACAGAAATATGAAGGTTTTTAAGCTTTAAAGTATCCAATACTTTAATTAAAAACTGCGTGTTAACTCTATCAAATCATCATAGATGCTAAAAACAAACAATACATAACCTATTTAATAAAGGCATGATTAAAAATACCTTCTGAGTACAAAGTTTATAATGTTATTAAAACAAAGTTATTAATATATCATTCAAGTCATCTAAATTCTTTTATTTGATCTTCTTGATCAAAGACTGAACATGGTTTATTAAACTGTCCCACTATGGTTATGGTCCTATCATGTGTAAGCATTTCTGAAATCTCTTGTAGATATTTCTTATGAAGTACTTTTCAGTAAAGAAGAGAGGGCATTTGACCTACAACTTACTTCTCAAGAAGGGTGATCAATGGCCACAGTAGAGAATGGGGCTCTCTCTGGCTAATAGAACAGAAAGATCTCATCTAAGATAGCAGAACACCTGGAGGTCAGAGGAGGATGGAAATGGGGGAAAAGTCCAGGTGGCCAAGGCCTGAGTTGCTAAAAGCATATGAGAAGGATCAAACCTGGTGGGAGGTCAGAGACAGGTGTCAAAGTCAAGAGACTGAAGCAAGTGCTTGGAGCAAGAGGCAAGAATAAGAAACGGGTTGGGAGCAAATTTTGGCAAAAGGTATATAAGCAGGGATGGCCTAAAAGTGGCCTCGAGCAATGAAATCTAAACAGTTTTAGCAGTGAAGACTTTCCTCAAGGGAAAGTTGAGAGTAACACAGATAAAAGAGCAACAACCCTATCAAGAGTGGGGGGCCTGGAACTCACCCACCCAGGGGCAGCCTCAAAGTTACTGCCATTGAACCCCTACTACTCCTGAATCCAACTTTGTAAATTGTAAACAGGATTACCCTGTGCTTTTGTGTGGAGTTTTGTCTACATAAAAATTTTGATTTTTAAATGTACTATAAATCCATGGATCCAATGTCAATTTCCTGATTTGATATTTTACTACAGCTATGTAATTGGTTACCATGGGAGTTATGAAGGTTAATTTTACGTGCCAATCTGGAGAGTGCTTTTGAATCAGATTAACATTTAAATGAGTGAACTTTGAGTAAGCAGATTGCCCTCCATGATGTGGGTGGGTCTCATCCAATCAGTTGAAGACCTGAATAGAATACAAAAGTCAGCCTCCTTGGAGCAAGAAGGAATTCTCCAGCAGACTGTCTTTGGATTTTATTCATACCATCAGCTCTCCTGGGCCTTGAACCTGCCAGCCCATAGGGAAGACTGTGGATTCACCAGCCTCCAAAATCACATAAGCCAATTCCTTTTAATAAATCTCTTTATATACATATACATACACACCATTGGTTCTGGTTCTCTGGAGGACCCTGATTGATAGAGGGAGAAACTGGGCAAAGGGTACATGGGCCATTTCTGTACTGTTTTTGAAACTCCCTGGGACCATAATCATTTCAAAATAAAAGCAAAAACAGGAGGAAAAAAAAAAGCTCAGAGTCATGAAAGTGAAGGACAAACTGAGGAACTGTTCCAGATGGAAGGAAACAGGAAAGACATGGCAGCTGGGTACAATGTGAGACTCTGGACTGAATCCTTTTGCTGTAAAGGACGTTGTTGGGATGATTGGAGAAACTTGAAAGGGGTTTCTGTGTGATGAATATATGAGAGTTGTCACTACTATGCATGTGCTTTTTCCTTGTAAGTCTGAGACTATTCCAAAATAGAGAGTTAAAAAATAATCCATGGATGCATGTGAGTTAGTGTGATTTATCAATGAAGATTTAGGACATGGGCCAGATAATAAACATTTTTTTTCAGCCTTGTGGACCATATGGTTTCTGCTGTTACCACTCAGCTCTGTTGTTATAGCACAAGAAGCAGCCAGAGAAAATATGCAAACAAGCAGGGGTGGCCAGGTTTGCCCTGTGGTAGGCTCAGGCTGGCAGATCTTGATAATGGGGGAGCTATGAGTGTGGGGTGAGGACAGGGGTTATATAGAGAATCTCTGTGCATCCTTCTTTATTTTATTATAAATCTAAAAGTGCTCTAGAAAAATAAAGTTAAAAAAGAAAAGATTATTTATAAAGTCCAGACAGCATCTCTTTTCAGGTCTAGAAACCAGTTCCTCATGTTCTTTATGCTAAAATGTGCCATTCCTGGCTGATTTTATATCTCCCACCTTAAGAAAAATATAGAAATGTTGTTATTTACTCACAATGCTCTGGTTCTTTGAAACCTGTTTGCGTTGAAAGAATTAAGATTTTCTTGCCTCTGTAGGTCTCTAAAATTGTGTATTTAATGCTGGTTACATCATACACATGGTGCCCTGAATACTGGCTTCCAACAACTCTCAAAGCTGCTGCAGTGCTTCATTGGTAATGATCACAAAGGCAAGTCTAGCCAGAGCATACAGGAAAATGTAAATGTTAGCTCATCTTGTGCTATCATGTGAGATTTACCATTTTGAGTTTTAGAGCATCAATGCAGAACAACGCATCTCCTAAGTCTATCTTCTCTTGAACTTTTGAAGCCATAATTACTGAATTCCTCTTATGCGATTTCTTGATCTCTTTGAGTGTTTATGGCACACCTGCCCTCCTATATTACCACCTGGGATAAGGATAGGCAAGGGGCCACAGGAGGAGTGAGAAAAGAGGCCTCCTTCACACAAGGAATGTCCGTTGCTCATCGGACACATGACACAGAGGGCATGGAAGGCCACTTTGGATGCCAGCAGCAGCGGTGCTCAGTGGGAGACACCTGCCACCACCCCCATCACCCTCGGGTACTGTAGGCCAGAGGTAGTCCTGCAGGCAGGATATGTTCAGGCAAGAATCAGTGCACAAGCCCACACACATAGCTTATGCCTACGGTTTGCTGGTGGACCACAAGTAGCCCAGAGCCCAAAACTCATCCTCTGACATGAGAGAGAATTACCCAAAGTCCGTGGCCCAAATCATGCCATTTCAAAACAGAAACACCCTGCTGGCCAGTGGGAGAGATCCACTCACCAGGTGTTCCTCCTGGAGCCCAGCCCACAGGGCCCTGGGACAGCCCCATAAGTACATGAGTTCTGGAGTGCTCAGGACATCGCTTCAAGCACATGCAGGGGATAGAGGGTCAAAGAGTGTCCCCAAAGGACTGGGACCCACGTGAGTCTTGGTTCAGGCTTGAGGCACCCCGTCTAAACACGCTACCAGCTCCAGCTGGCCCCCAGTATGGAAAGGGACTTAGGGTACTAGAAGCAGGAGTGAAAGGAGAAGTTTCCCCAGCCTACATCACCCCATCCCAAGGTAATCATCACAAAATAGAAGACAATTTGATCACAACAGACAAACCAACAGCACCACGGGGGTGCAGGGAATGGGGCTATTTATTTCTGCTTAGGGTATTAGGATAAGCTGTGGGAATGTAAACAGGGTATCTTAAGTCAGGACAGCATTTGAACCGCTGAATACAGTCAGCAGAAGACATTTTAGGGGGCAGGCTTGGCAATAAGTGCTCTCTGAGGAAAGGGGGTCTGGAAGATGAGCCTGGATGGGCAGTGGGGGTCAGAGTGCAGAGGATCCCAAATACCAGGAACTTCCAGGAAGGCCTTGGCGCTGGATTCTGAAGATGGCTGAGGAACACTGAAAGTGGAACATAATCTGAGAGCAGAAGGGCTGGAGGGGAAAAGGAGTAGTAACATCTTAAAGAGCCAGTGTGGGGTCAATGCAACCCAAGCCTTTTCTACCTGGCCAGATCTCTTTCAGACATACACCATTCACTCTGCAGGGAAGGAGGTGAGTTCTAAAAGGGCTGTCAACAGCTGATACTGTGAGAGCAGAGGGTAATAATTGACCAGACATTGAGTGTGAGCAATAAGGGGAAAGGAAGAACCTTTTATTAATCATAGATTAATATTGAATTAATCATGGATTTCTTTTCTGTATTTTATGAGGTTTTGACATCTTAAAGTGCTTGCTGGCAAAGGAGAGACTGCCTCTCCCAAGGGTAGCCAATTCTTAGAGACTATAAAGAACTCTCGCTGGGAGCACGTCTTTCTCATGAGTCTAAACCCTCTAACTCTTCCTTATCTGACACACCAAACCAATATTTCCCCTGCCTTAAATCACCCCAGGGCCAAGTACCAGGCAACTGGAGACCAACCCTGTGGCCTAAAGCCAAGTAGAATTATTCAAACCAGATAATCCTCAATGCTTTACTCTGCCCTCCCTTGTCTTTCCCATGGAATCCCCCGTAAAGTATCTGGATCAGGCCTTCCCTTCCCTCCTGCCTTCTGCTCCCTTACCAAAACCTGGAACTTCCCCTGTAGCCCTGTGTGGTGTGTGATGAACCCTCTAGGACTTATGAGAATAATAAACTCTTCCTTCCAAGCCTAGTTCTCATTTCCTCCTGTGGCCGAACCATTGTTACCATATTATATCCAATGTGTACATCCTTAAAACAACCATCTATTCTTTTTTATTATTTTATTTTTTATTGAAGTATAGTTGATGTACAATATTATATGTTACAAATGTACAATATAGTGATTCACAATGTTTAAAAGTTATACTCCATTTATATCTATTATAAAATATTGGCAAAAAAAATATTGGCTACATTCCCTGTGTTGTACAATATATCCCTGTAGCTTATTTTATACATAATAATTTGTACCTCTTAATCCCTTACACCTATATTGCCCCTTCCCCCTTCCCTCTTCTCACTGATAACCAATCATTTGTTCTCTATATTTGTGAGTCTGCCTCTTTTTTGTTATATTTACTAGTTTGTTGTATTTTTTAGATTCCATGTATAAGTGATATCATATAGTATTTGTCTTTCTCTGTCTGACTTATTTCACTTAGCATAATACCCTCCAAGTTCATCCATGTTGTTGTAAATGGCAAAGTTTCATTCTTTTTTGTGGCTGAGTACTATTTCATTGTGTGCGTGTATATATATATATAACATCCTCTTTATCCATCCATAAGTGAGTATCTGGTGTCATGTTCTAAGTGCCATCTCTTGAGGTTTTAGACTGGGGAACTGGAAAAATGGTGGCTCCTTTCATAGAAACAGAAAATGAGGAAGCTGACTAAGTTTGACGGGCAGGATAATGAGTCTGATTTGGGCATGCTGAGCTTTGAGGTGCTGGCAGGACATACAAGTATAGAAGCCCCCCAGACTGGGAAATATAAGCCTGGAGCATAACCAAAAACAGTATCCCTCGGGCCTAGGACCTACTCCAATCATTCAGAAATTCCTGCCTCTAGGTTAGTCCATACTTGGATGTGCAGGGGTCATGTCAGTGTTCAGGAAGTGTTTAATGAATGCATGAATAAGTGAATGAACATATGAATTAGAAAAGACAGTGGATGGACCACCAAAAAACATGTGCAAAGGCTCATCATTGTCCCTAGTTCTCAGTTAAATCACTCTCCCTTCTAGACTTCAACATCCTTCTCTGCAAAATTTGAGAGTTAAACTATTTGATGTCTAATGCTCCTTCCAACCATAATCCCCACCCTCCTTTTTAATTGTCTTGTCTTCAAATTGAGCTCAGGTTCAAGTAAAAGAGTCATTTGGAACTTTCTCCTCCCCAAACCTCGAAAGATGCCCCTTTATTGACCCACCCTGTCCTCAACACCACCCTGTGTGATAAAGCTCACAGGGCTCCTTACCTGGCAAACTGGCCCTTTACAAGTTCATCCCAACCTGGCTTTCCAGCCTGTCACCTCCATGTGTCCCGTGATCCATTCAGACCCACTGGGACCTGTCCTCATCCCTTAAACACCTGTTCATCCACACCTTAGAGCCCTGGATAGCTGGCTCTCTCCACCCAGCAAACTCACCTCATTCTTGGGACCAGATCAAAGGTGTCCTACTCTTTGAAGCCTTACTTGAGCCCATCAGGAAGTTAGTCACTCACGCCACTCAGTGGTAAATCCACATCAATTTGCATGATTCTTTCATTAATATCTGCCTTCCATGCCTGCATTAGAATCTACGTGTCATTGGGACTGACAGAAAGTTTAAATTCTTCAGGCTCACTCCCATAACCTTCACACCCACAGCGTGCAGCCCATTACTCTACAGAAGTATTTGTTGAATGAATTGATGAAAACCCCCACGGACCTTGGAGCAACCTCTATGATAGCACCTACCGAGTGTGCTATAAGAATTTCCAGTCTTCTCCCCCAGTCTCCCGGAAACTAAATACTGCAGGTGGTGCTAGGTGTCTTTGCCAGAGGCAGTAGAGAGGCACGGTTGCATCACTGGCTCTGGACTCAGGTTCCCTGAGTTTGAGACACTTACTCTCCTACTTTCACTGGTAACCATCTTCAGCAGGGTTACCTCTCTAAGCCTCAGTTTCTTTATATGTAACAGACACAACTACTGTGTATAAAAGAGATAAGCAACAAGGATCTATTGTAAAGCACAGGGAATTATAGCCATTATCTTGTAATAGCTTTTAATGAAGCATGATCTGTAAAAATACTCAATCACTATGTTGTACACCTGAAACTAATATAATATTGTATACTTCAACTATATATATATATATATATATATATAGACTAATGAGAGCACCTACATCATAGAATTGTTCTGAGCATTCACTGTAACAGTCTGTGTAAAGCACTTAGCATAGCACCTAGTAAACACTCTAAATATTAGCCAGCATCAGTAGTCTCAGATATAGTACTCGTGCTAGTGGGAGCAATGTTTTCCCCAACACTTCACAAGGCCCAGGGGCAGTGAGCAATCAATCATTTCCATGTGTGGAACTGCCATCTGTGTTTCTACCAGCACTGAGCTCTGGGAGGGTCTTGTTCTGGCTTCCAGGTCAAGTCTTTACAGAATATTCCTCCACCCAGGCAAGAGAAGTTCACGACTGCAATTCAACCCTGCATCCTCTTTGCTGAATTTGATCCCATAGATTGGTTGCCCTAAAAGGTAGAATTGGCAGCGTTCATACTGCAATAAAAGTCCTTACCTCGGTGCTCCGAGTAATGTAATCGCATTTCTAAGAACGTTGCATTAGAGGACGGAGGCAACACACCTGGGCCCCTGGCTGCCAGCTTTAATTGAAGCTTCTCTGAGCTCAGGGAAGGAGCTTGGACAGGCCTGCATATGGGCCTATGGGGAAGGGGTGAGAAGCACACCAAGACTGAACTGGGTTCCCCAAGGTTCTGTTCATGAGTTTAGGGCCCTGGAAGTGGGGGATGGAAAGCGGGGAGGCTGAAGGAGGGGAAATGAAGTTGAATACTGAGTTATGCAAGCAGGCAGGGCCCTCCAAGCCTCAGCACAGTTGGGATGTTGGACCTAGTTGCTCATTTGCAGGAATAGGGGTCTTGCCCTGAACTTCACCTGGGCCCGCCTGCCCCACCAGCACTCCAGACTTTCCCATTTCCCAGCTCCTTCAGAATGTATCTACCAGATTTGTGATGTCCTCAGCCAGCTGCCTCTCTGGAAAGTTGTCTGCTAAACTAAACTCCTGAAATAACTAGCGCCAAAATTCGTTTTAATTAGAAACTCCTGAATTCAGTAATATCCCACTCAAAGGAATGACTTTCTATGATGAAATTTCCAGCTAGAAGCACAGAAGTCCAGGAGAGATTAGCTGTTAAGAATAGCTCAGATTATACAGGGAGAAGACCACTCATCCCTGCTGTCTATTCACCCATCCCTGCTTCCTGCAGGGATGGCACAGCAAGGAAATAGTAGTGCTATTGGGAAAAGGAAGGATGTTTCTATTTTGGGAGTTTCTTGCAAGATGCCTTTCCACTCCCAACCCACATAAAAATCTCAGAGCCATCAGAGAGCCATAGGGCTGTAAGGAACCTTTTCAGACGGAGCACCACAAGTAATTTTGTGACTTATCTAAGATCACATTGCTCATGAAATGCTTCCCTCACTGCTCGGGAGGTTTTCCTTCCACTCTGTGTGAAAGATAGGTAACACCTCCACCACCTCCACCAGGGACCACAGAAAAAAGTGAAGATGTCATGCAGAACTTTGTCTGTTCTGCCCATCCCCTTCTAAAACTTCATTTAGTAGAAAATCAAATAGTAAACATTTCCTCTGCCACACTTTTCCTGCTAACTACCATGACTTAACCACTTAAGGTAGCAAGGATGCTAAAAAAGAAAATTCCAAGAGTTCTGGGTACCAGTGCTGCTTAAAAAGATTGTGCTCGAAGCTCATCTTTTTTAGTAATGGGAAGAGTCACCCTGACCCACATAAAGCAGAGAACCTGAGTGTTACAACCCTGCTTTGAAGAAGAGATGCCTTAGTTGAGTTCAAAGGGAATGAAAAACTAGGTCAGTTGCCCAGGGTTTTTAAAGAAGAAAAAAGGAAGAGGGGGAAAGTTATATTTTTAATGAAATTGGTATATTCCATCCTCCATTGTCTTGGTTCCTAACCAAACGTAATAAATAAACTAGTAAGTTTTGACTTTATATCAAAGGTGTAAGCCTGAGTACCCAAGAATCAGCACTTAATTCATTTTTCGGTCACTTCTGCTTTGGTCCACTCCCTTTCCTCTAGTCCTTGCCTGGGAGCCATCTGTATAGAGAACACCACGGTGGGAGGGGGAATTGATCCCTCTCTTGGAGTTAGAGGCCGCTCACCATGGAGCCCACTACCACACATGGGGGCAGCTGCTTCTCTCTTCTCTCTCTTCATTCACTCCTTCATTCCTTCACTCATTCATTCATCAAATGTTTGTACATCAACTCCATTGTGCCAGGTCCTTCTCCCCGGATCACCCTGGGACTTACTAGGACCACCAGCCCTAGTACTTTGCACACAGCATCTCATTTAGGTCTTCCAAGCCTGCCAGCAAGGTATTATTTTTCTCAGTTCACCAACAAGGCTCAGAGGGTTATTAAGGACCCCAAAGACCCAAGCACATCTTCCTCCTCTAAAGCCAGAGTTCTTTCCCCATCAGGGTCAATTCCAGTCTGGAGACATGTGGCTGGTGACGTCCACATCCAGCCACACCTGGCACATCCACCTTGTCCCCTTCATATTCCTTCCAGTGTAATTCATTCATGTGTCTTTCATTCCCTTTATATTGTGAGCTCCTTGGAGAGTAGTGATATCTTACTCATTTTTTGAATGAATGCCCCTTTAATGAAATAAAAGACCCCCAAAAGACCAGTGGCCAGCTAAGAAAGGGGAGGATGGGGAGGTACTCTTCTGGCCCACACTGTCCCCCATGTCCAAACTCAGGGGAAGGCTCAGTGAGATCTCCAGGTGTTCCTCAACATCTGGCATCATTGCCAAAAATACTTGGTCCCACACTATCTTCCTCCCCACCAGTCTGGTCTTGTGAATTTCCTTAAGACTTTACATCTCGCCAAATCCCAGCAGAACAGATGTCTTGCTCAAAGAGGAAATTGATCCAAGGCCTATTAGAGAGTGTGGGGAATCAACAAGGGATGGAAGCCACCTGTGACCACAATAGCAGGAAGACAGCATGGCTATGGTGCCTAAGGGGGCACCAGAGACAGACCAATGTAACCTGAGCCAGGTAAGAGCTAGAGCCTGAGGAAGCAGCCACCACAGGAAGTGGAGGCAGGCATGGAGGGCTGGAGTCAGCGGAATAAATACCTTGACCTTCTACTCCTTTCTCCACTGGCTGAGTCCACCAGAGGTCAACCAGCAGGGGAGTCCAGGTGATGCCCTCCAGGTAAAGTCAGATTCCAGGACACAGAGCAAGCAGAGGAAGACAGAGAATGGATCAGGGAGAAGGAAGGGGGGTGGCAAGTGGAGAGAAACCAGCACAGACCCCCTCCTTCTAAGGACCCTCAGACATTCCCAAAGGATGGTCCAGACGTGCCTTCTGGGAGACCTAAAGGCACACCCTCAACAGCCAGCCCCCTGCTCTGGCTCTCACCTCATGCATCTTGTGCATGAGTGATCTTGTCCCCCAGCCATCACTGCCCTAATGGACAGAGCAGACACAGATGGAGAGCAAAGAACTACTTCCCTTCTGAAATGTCTCACATCAATGATTCTTTATTGAATAACTACTATGGGTCAGACATTTATACTCAGATAAATGAGATGCTCTATGGGTCAGGTTTCCCAGGAGCTTGTGATTTTATTGGAGGAACTGGTCATGTGCTGAAAAGTTAAGTAGTACAAGAGACCCCATGTCCAAGGGCCTGGGTAGGCAAATGACATGAAGGGAAGAGCAATGGGCTTGGGCCAGGCCATAGGGAGTGTGGTCTGGTCTTGCTGCCCCCCACCTGTATGACCCCAACAATTCATTCCCCCTCAGTTTCCCCTCCTATTAAAAGAGGGGGTAGGCCCATGTGACCTCCATGGCCTGGTTCCATGAGTATTTGAAAGGCAGAGAACATGAGCGTTTTGTGAGTCCCATAGAGCAAGATGGCCTGCAGTGGTCAGGGCGACTCCACAGATGCAGTGGGCCTTAGACTGGGCCAAGAAGGACAGGCAATATTGGGAAAGGCAGGGGTGGTGGGGAGGGCTCTGGGGCAGAGGAAACAGTGCAAGCAATGGCATGGAGGCAGGACAGTGCACAGCAGCCCACGAGGTGGAACAGCAGGGTCACAATGCCAATTGTGCCTTAAAATCAAACTTGGTAATGGGGAGCCTTTTAGGTAGAGTGGGGGCAGAGGGAGGTGACAAACAGAAGATGATGTGACCCACTGAGTTGTGAACCTGCCCACCTCTGAAACCCAAAACTTGTTTTCCTTCACTTCGCTTAACTGGGAGGATGAGAACTTGGGAAATCAAACAAGAGCCAACTTTGGATAGTTAAAGTGGGAATCAATTGCCCTAGAGTTTTATTTCTAAAACACAAATTGGATTAAGTCACTCTTTTGCTCATAAGCTTTGCATGGTTCCTTTTGCCTATGGGACAAAGTCCAAACTCCTTAGCTTGACATGCAGTCTCACCCAGTCCCACATGGCAAGGCTGCTCACCCCTGCACTAGGCAAGCTACTTGCTACTGGCCACATTCACCATGCCCCTGAAACAACCTCTTGAAGCATGATTTATGCAAAGATTTATGCAGCATTTATTAAACGTCTACTCTGGGCCAGGCCCTGACATTAACAAAGTGGTCAGGAGAGATACAGTCTTTCTTTTCATGGCACTTCAAGTCTGGAGATGGGGAGATGGGTTTTAAACAATAATTACAACTGTGATCATTCCAGGGGAGAAGCACAGGCAGCTGTGGGCTCTGAGATGTGACTGGAGGGCCTAATCCATTCTGGGAGGCCAGGGAAATTTTCCCTGTAGATACCTGAGGGATGAGTAGGACTCAGCCAGGCAATGGCAGGGGCAGGCATGGGGGTGAGGTGGGCACGAACAGTCAGAGGGAACAGCAGGTGTGAAGCCTCAAGGCTGGACCAGGCTCAGTGAAGCCACACCAGCCTTCCCTGGGGTGAAAATCAGGGAGCACATCCTGGATGTGGCTATAGAGTTCTGAGGGCAATGAAATGCCCCTGGGGTGGTAAGCATGGGAATGGCCTGACTGTATTTTTATCTAATTGTTCTATGGAGAATGGAACATGAGGGAGAACAAAATTCTCTCTTTTAGCATCTGCTTCCAATCCCTCTCTCCCTATAGCAAATGCTTGGTTTGTCTTTCCAGAACCTACCTCCTTTCCTTGCTCCATCAGGCCAAGTAATCACTCCCTCGTTTGCTCCCCATTCTCACCCCATGGACTGCAACATTCTATTTTAATACGTATTACACTGTACTGTGAATTCTTATTCTACCAGTCTCCCCACAGTAGATGATCAGAGCAGGGACTGCATTGTGGGGTTTTTTGGTTGTTTTTCATTGTTGTTCTTTTTTTTAATCCTTGTGCCCTTGAGGTGTAACAGATCCTGGAACCCTGCAGACAGCCAATAAATATCTATTAGTTAACTGATTAAATGAATGAAATACCCAAATCTCTAGGGAACACCTCTTGTGGTTGGCTTCTCTCTGGAGCTGCATCTCCATACACATATAGTAATGTCTGAATTTTCCTCTCAAAGACTGAGAGAGATCCTTTCATACTTGCACTGAGAGATTCTCAGTACATGCCAGAGCCTGCTGACCCAGAAAAAGAGTTTTATCTTAGCAGGGATGAAGGAGGCAGCTGGGGGGTGCAGCAGGGCATGGGCCAGTTGTTTTTTGTGTAACTCAAGTCTAAAGAAAAAATATTACAGTGAGAATATATTCAGTGGTGAACATGTTTAGGTTAAAGGAGGAATGAGAGTAGGAATTCTTCCCAGTGGCTGTGAGCAAGCAAAACATAATGGCAGATTGCTTCGGTGGCTCAAGTTCAAGGCCACCCAACCAAGGCCAGCCCCCTCTGACTCTCAGGCCTTTGCGCTCCGTGCACTGGACCAAAGACCAGGAGTCGCACACGTTCACCTACACAGAAGGAAGGCACACACCTCGCTGCATTTACATTCCTGTGTGCGCGCCGTGTTTTCAAGTCCTGGGATGTGATGTTGATGAAAGACAGTTAATTCAATTTCTATGGAGAGATTGATTAATGGACTGGGTTAAAAGAAGTCCCTTGTGTCCGTGGCCTCGGCCCAGCATACCAATTCTGCATTATCTCCCCTGGTTTTCTCCTTCCCTCCTCACTTGACATTTTGACAATACATGCTGGGGCCCAGCGGGGAGAAGGAGGGAGGCGAGGAAAGATGAGAAGTCAGAGATTAGGGCTGGAGCACACCTCTATATTTAATTAGTTCTATTAATATTTTAAAAAATAATAAAAGAGTCCTGTGGGGAATATCCTGATCTTGGGGTTGTTCTAGCAACTGACAGCTGGTCTGGAGAAGAGACTCTGTCAGAGAGTCCTTCAGAGTGAATGAACATTTTATTTGGTGGGAAGGAGAGAAATCACAGCCTACTTGAAGTTCCCGCTGGTGTGAGAGCAAGACCCAGAGTCACAGGAGCCCTTCCCCAAGCCACCCTCTCAGAGCTCCTGCTACTGGGAGAAGGTCGCTGCCCACCATGATCCATCAGAGAACATCGGTCCTGGAAATGCCACGCCAGCCAGGGGCAGGCAGCTCACTCCCCAGGCTAGGGGGTTCTTTTGTCTCATATTTACCTGCTGACGGTTGATGAGAGGACTAGAGGGAGGGGAGGGACAGCATGGCCCCAGTGAGCCCTTCCTGACCTCAGCCTTGGGGTGTGGGGGAGGGGTAGTATTTACAGCAACTTTCCCTCTCAGTCCAATATGTGTCAGACCTTTGCACTTTTCACAGGCCACCCAAATCTGAGATCAGCTTTGAAACTACATTCTGCATCATAAAAGTAGGGTCCGGTGCTATGGTCCGAATGTCTGTGTCCCTCCCCACAAAGTCCATATGTTGAAGCCCTGATCCCCAGTGTGCTTCTGTTAGGAGGTGGGGCCTTTGGGAGGTGACTGGGTCATGAGGGTGATGATCTTACGAATGAGATTAGTGCCCTTATGAAAGAGAGACCACAGAGGGCTCTCTCTCTCTCTCTCTGTCTCTCTGCCATGTGAGGACACAGTGAGAAGACAGCCATCTATGAACCAGGAAGCAAGGCCTCACCAGCTATTGAATATGCCAGAGCCTTGATCTTGGACTTTCAGCCTCCAGAACTGCGAGCAATAAATTTCTGCCATTTAAGCCACCCAGTCTATGGTATCTTGTTATAGCAGCCTGAGAAATTACTTCATCCACCTGAAGAAATCAATAAATATGCTGTCCTTTGGGTATGTACTTGCTGGGCCTGTTTTCATAGTGCAGCTGGTTACCTTAGGATAATAACATGGGATAAGTGTGTAAGTGGGCACCACCTCCTGACTCCACCCTTCCCACGCCCTCATTAGAAATGGAATCCATCAAGTGTCCTTATAAATAATCCAGTCCTTCATAGCTTTAGTTAAGAGCAACTTGCTCGGGCTTTTGATTCATGTTGTTTGCCATGGCTGTGTATGTCTCCTGCACCTCAGTGGCAAGAAGGGACCAATGGAGCTCCAGCAGGCAGGAACCGGAGCATCACTAAAAGAAATGCTGATGAATAATTTATTGAAATGAGCCTGTGTATGTTAGACAATATTGTATTACAAAATAAATCAATTATGATTTTAAAGAAAGAGAAAGAAATCTCAGTTCATTGAAAAACATTGCAAATGCGGGTGACTTTCTCTTCATTAAAAAAAAAAAGTGAAATCTCATTTAAATAAGAATCTGTTACAACAGCTACAGAACCATTTCAGTGACTCCTTAATAGAATGACCCCCTAAACACAGCACATCTGCCAGATGCCTACCTTACCTTTTTCAATTAAAATTCTGCTCCTATTGTTGGAAGGTGAACTTTGAACTCACAAGACTATGTAGCTCACTAGGGTATGAATTTAGTTGCCTGTAAATATGCATAAATTAGCATCGTTTATCCAATATGGTGTTTCCAAGAAGAACTGTGAGTACCTCTGTAAGTATCTGGACGGATCACCTTTTTCCCAATACCAGGAGAAGGAAAGTGTCCTTCAAGAATGCCAAGAATCTCAGAGGTTTACATTTTTGAGAGAAAAAAATAAGAACCAATTTTAGCTGCAGTTAAAACACAGGAGGAGTAGAGGACTCATTTGTTCATTTAAAAAATGGAATCTCCATTCATTCATGCAAAAACTTTCATGACCCACCTTGCTCCATCTAGCCTGTGCTTATCTCTGAGGCAGGCACTGGGATGTGGAGGCAGTGTGGCCATCAGAGAGCTCATAGGCTGTGTCCACTGTCTGCCCTGACCAGCCTGCTCCCCAGCAGAGAAGGTGCTATAAGGTGACCTCATAAATCCTGAAGATCCATGACTCGGAATTCACACCATCACCCATGTGAGTGTTTATAAATTACAGTGTCTGGTAGGATAACTTGACAGGTGGAGATCAGACCTAAAAGCCATCCATGGAAACAGGGATGAATGAAGGAATGGTAAAGCCCACCAAAATAGGGGGTTTGGGGCCATCGCTTAAGACAAACTATGTACCATACAATCTTGCTTCAGTTGGATTCTGTTGTCTTTTTCCCTTCACAAAGGAAGAGACTCAAGGCAGCTGCTAAATCCTCAACCCTCAGAAGATGAACCACTTTCCCATCACTTCCTTCCAACCATCACAAAGCACTCACTTTGCTTGGGGCACTAGAGAGGAACCACGAATGAGAAGTGTGTGTGTGCTCTGAAGGTGACTCAGACATGGAGCAGGCAAGTCCTGTGAGGCTGGGGAAGACAGAAGGAAGCCCCTAGCCCAATACCTTGACCCCACTTGGGAGGCATTGCCAGAGTGGTAGGTTGGAGACCAGGGCAGGATTGAGCCAGGCAAAGCACTAGAGCAGAGACAGAGGTGTACCAGGAGCAGAGTGGGTTCTGGGAGCAGCAGAAAGAATGCACACACGGAAGTCTTGGCTGAATGTTTCAGGGAACTGGCTGGGCTCCTTATTTAGCCAACACTCTTCCCCATCTCTAAGCTCCTCCACCTAATGGTTTGTGATAATACTTATACCTTTGTTTTCTCTCATTCAGCTTTGCGCAGAGGTTCCCTGGAATGCTGGAAAGCACCTAGCCCAGTCCATGACAGATTATTTGCTGGCGAAGAATGGATGGTTCAAGCAGAAAGTATGCCAAGTTCTAGAAAGCTCTACAAAGGGAAGGAGGCCAGTATTGATCCTGGAGCATCGGGGGGACAGTGGGGACTAACTGGGGCCTCTGATATGCCCTGCATACCTGGCTTGAGGTAGGTCAGGCAACCATTGTTTCCTGTTACCTGACAGTGGACACAGCAGGAGCCAGGGGCCTCTGATTGGGGTTTAGAGAGGGGTCTGGCCCTTCACAGCAGATTTCCAACCTGCGACAGTGGGTGGAGGACAAGGTTCATGCTCTGGGGAGGCACAGGACAAATCCAGCAGTGCATCGTGGCCTCTGGCCCAAGGTTCACAGCCTGGGGAAAGCTGGCTAGGACACTCAGATTGCAAATATGTAGACAAACCCAGAGGAGAAGGTAGAAGGGCACTGAGTGTACGTGTCATTTCAATCAAACCTTAAAGGCCACAAAAGCAAGAAATATCCCTGTTCTACCTCTTTAAATACCTATATTACTGGACACAAAATATAATCAATAGTGAAATGTGACCTCATCATTTCCCTGCTTAAAATCCTCCAGAAGTTCCTCGTTACCCACAGAACAAAGTTGAACTACCCTGTGATCATCTGCACTCTACCTCTCCAACCTCAAATTCCACCGTCTTGGGCATTCTGCTACCAACTGCCACCTCAGGCCCCCTGTGCCCACCCAAACCTGCACACATCCTAACCCCCACCCCACCTCCCCGCATGCACACAGCCCCTTCTCCATCCCTACCTTCCAGCCAGTCTGACCTAGCTCCAACCTCTTGAACTTGCCACAGTTTCTCATGCCTCCAAGCTTTGCATGAGATCATCCCACTGTTTCAGGAATCCCCTCCCTACACCCATGCAATCCTTATCGTGTTGGGAAATTCCTGCTGTCCTTAAAGACCCAGGTTACAGTTCACCTCTGGGAATCCTCCTCTGTGCCCCGACGACCCCTGTTTAGCATATGCCTCTGTCACACTATTTATCACACAGCTCAACAAGAAGTGATGCTCTGCTCTATTCTTCCTCCACATCCTAGACTGAAGACTACAGCTGGACCCTCAGTAGTCACCTCCGAATAAGCACCATGATAGATGAATGAATGAATGAACGAATGAATGATAAGCACAAACTCTAGTTGAGTTGAATAGCCAAGGAGTTTCCACAATCACGTGTGCTCTGAGGGAAGACAAAACTTTCCCCACAAGGTCTGGATCTGAATACTTCTCCTCTCCCCTTGCACCATTGTCTTGCCTCTCTCTCTAGGGCCCTTACATCTGTGGACAGAAGTAGGAGAAGGATTTAGAGAATCCAAGTCCTATCTTAGCAGCAGTCTGGTCCTGGACATCCAAGTAGGTACTTAGCTGTACCCTTAAAATGAGTTTGAATGCTCAGTGTATTCCCACTTGGCTTTCACTAGTCCCAGGCTCAGCAGAGGACCCCCAGGCCTACAACACTGCAGCCATTAGCTCAGATTCCGTTGTGGTGAAGGAAGCAAAAACATTTTGGGAATAAACAAAATAGATAAATGAAGGAATTCTTAAAGAGGGTCCTTAGGGAAGGATGCATCACTTGATCTGGAAAACTTGTCTCCATATGTGGAAGGAGAGGGAAAAAGAAATGTGAGCTGATGGAGCAAGTCCTACCTGGCAAAGGCATTCACATACATATCTCATTAAATGGTCCTCACCACCAGCCTGTGAGGTTGGCACAATTCTGTTTCATAGACACAGAAGATGAGGCTCAGAGACCTACAGTGGAAGCACCCAGGCACACAGCCATGCAGCAGGAGTGCCAACATTACAACCTAGGGCTAACTCCACAGTCTAAGGGAAATTCATGTTTCTTCTGGCCAAGAGTATGGCTTTGCCAAGTGACAGACTGCAAAGGGATCCCCTTATTAAGAGAAAACAGCACTTCCCAAGGTATTAAGTCAGCTATGACAGCCTCTGGTGGGTATGGGGTGATAAAAATAGCTGGAGCAGACAGCTCTGGCATCATTCTCCAGTCGCCCAGCCTTGGGGTTCTTGCATCCTGTGACCTGGGGGTGCCATCTCACTGTCTCCAAAGAACCGTTTCCCACCTTTAAAGCACTAGTTCAAATATACAAGTTATGCCTTTGGTTCCTCTTCAAACAGCTGAGGCAGTTGGAATAGCGAAGAAGGTTTTACCAAATGTTATAGAAAAAAAGCTGAGAACAGAGGAAGCATAAGAACATTGAAGTCAAAGGAATAGGCTTCTAATATGGCTAGACTAAGTCCATCTCCTGGCTTCCAGGTTCCATCTCTTTAAGGGGTCTCCAGGATCCACTTGCAACCAATCTCTGCAGCTGAGCAGAGGCCAGGATGCCCCAGGAAGAAAGGAATGGCCTGCCACTGATGACAAAGATAAAGAAGCACGAGCTGCATCATGCTCTCTGCAATTCAACATCCTCTATCCTTCCCCATCACCTTAGCAAGCCCACAAGACTTCCAGGATCTCCCCTTTTGTATGTTAGGGTTCTCCAGAGAAACAGAACAAATAGGATGTGTGGTATGCATGTGTGCGTGTGCTTGTGTGTGTGTGTGTGGGGAGAGAGAGAGAGGGAGATTGATTCATTATAAGGAATTGGCTTATGCAATTATAGAAGCTGAGAAGTCACTAGATCTTCAGTCATCAAGATGGAGGCCTGAGAACTAGGAGAACTGAAGTATAAGTTTCAGTCTAAAAGCCAGGAGGCCTCAAGATGAGCCAATGTTTCAGTTCAAGTACAAAGGCAGGAAAAGACAGTTGTCTCAGCTCACAGCAGTCAAGCATACTCACAGGAGGCCAGCCTTTTTGTTCTATTCAGACTTTCAACTGATTGGACGAGACCCACCTACATTAAGGAGGGCAATCTGTTTTACTCAGTGTCCTGATTCAAATGTTAATCTCATTCTGAAACACCCTCACAGACACACTCAGAATAATGTTTGACATCTGGGCACCCTATGGCCCAGTCAAGTTGACACATAAAATTAACCATCACACTCTTCAACTTTGCAGCTGCCCTTCTTCCAGCTCCTACAACTCACATCCCCTGACCAAGCCACCTGGTCTCAGACCCCTGACCTCAGCACTCATGTTTCCCTCCTTCTCTCACCCTTGAACTCTTATTCATACATCAAGACCCAGGTCATGGGTGGCTTCCCTGACTCTTCAGTCTGTCTTTCACCTGTGATGTCAGAGAAGCTCAGTTCAGCTCCATAAGCTTTCATTAAACACTTCCTATACTGTGTGTTGTCCACCAAGAAACAAGCATGAGCTAAGATGGGGCCCCTGCTTCTTCTGCACCTATAGCAGCAGGAGAAAATTCATGAAAAAAGACAATTTCTGAACAAGATGAGAGACATCCAATCTAGCTTGGGGAGGGAAGTGGGGAAGGGGTACAGGGGGTCTCTCTGGAGGACCAGGAGCAGATTAATGAGTGGAGTCATGAAGTGAGAGTTAGGACCATGAGTCAGAAGAAGCTGGCATTTCGAGCTTGGAAAGCAACATAAACAAGGTGCAGAGATGTGAGCCCACCTGTCTATGGAGAATCCCATACAGTTTGGTGTAGTCTAAATATGAGGCCAGGTCTTCCCTGCTGGCTCAGTGGTTGAGAGTCTGCCTGCCGATGCAGGCGACACGGGTTCATGCCCCGGTCCAGGAGGATCCCACATGCCGTGGAGCGGCTGGGCCCGTGAGCCATGGCCGCTGGGCCTGCGTGTCCAGAGCCTGTGCTCCACGGCGGGAGAGGCCACAGCAGTGAGAGGCCCGCATACCGCAAAAAACATATAAATAAATAAATAAATAAATAAATAAATATGAGGCCAAGCGAAAGAGGTTCTTGGGGAAGATGTGGATGCCAGATCCAGGTCACAGAGACACTTATAAGCCATGCAGAGGAGGCTGACCTTTATCCTAGCACAGATAAGGGCAAGGCTTTATGTGTGTTGCTGTTTGAACATTTATTCCACTGAACTTTATTCCACTGTCCATATATGTGATTCTCCCATGAGACTGAGCTTCTTGAGAATAAGGACCCTGTAGCCTTACCACTCAGTTCAGTGCCTGGTTTAAATGGTTTAAATGAGTCTTCGATAACGTTTTTTGCAATGGATGGATGGGCAGACAAGGAAAACGGTCTCATTTGATCTTTGCCGAAATGTAAGGAGAGGATTAAGAGAATCATTGTAGTTCCCATTTTACTGGTAGGGAAACTGAGGCAGGGGGAGCTCAGTGATTTGCCTGGTCTCCTGCATATGCTTCTGTCCTGACTCCTTGCCCTGGATTCCTCCTCTGAAGGTGTGCTTCTCCTCTGCAAGAAAGACTTGGAGGGCCTGCCAGCCATCCCAAAGCTGGTCCCCAGCCAGGTTCTGCCACTAGAGTTGCAGGATCCATGGTGACCAAACTGTTTTAGGAAAGAGAGGGCCTCTGGGTTTTCCTCTTCTTTAAGGGTCAAATGGCAGAGCCATGAACATTCCAAAAGCATTAACTGCTTTTCCAGGATTTTTCACAATCACATATTTGGGTTCCTTTTCCAAAACAGGTAGATTTGGGCCAAATTTACCCCAAGTCTTCCTTCTTCCTAGGTCGCTTCTTCCTTCTCCATTGGCTGCACCTGCTCGTGTCTCCTGATCTTTCTCCTTCTCTTTCTCCTTCCTTTTTGTACTCTTTTCCATCCCGCTTTCTCTCTCTTTCCCCCTATGGCAGGTAACCCATCCTGCTAACCCCACCTTCCCAAATCTCCTGGCTCTGCCATAACATTTGCCTGCCCCTCAAGGAGATGTCTGCTAGACCTTGGCTTCTCCAGAGCCCTGGCTATGGCCTCGCTGGTCCCATGGCCACCCTCACCAGCCAAGAATTGAGCAGGGCCAGAGAACAGGGTGATGGTTAGCGGACAGTCGTGTGGGGAGTGAGTCACGTGGCGTGATCTCTTAGTGTCATACTGGAACTGACCAGGTGATTAACTCCTCTTGATGGAGCCTGCTGGTCCCCGAGTTCCCTTTATGTTCACCATTGTACAGTTCAAGGGCATTCCAGAGCCCACATCTGCTCCAGCAGCATGTTCAGGTTACATTCCTGCCACCTCTCAGCAGAACCAGGGTTTGGAATTATCTGCTTCTTTGCAGCCCAGAGTTTCCTGCCCCAGGGGTTAGTCTGTCTGAGCAGGGCAACTTCTCCCCAGCCTACATCTAGAGCCTCTGCCCAGCTCTGATCCTGAGTCAAGACCCAGAGGAGACAGCTAGAGGCAGCACAGGTTGGGGATGGGCGTGCGGACAAAGGGTTTCTGCTCATGGATCACAGAAATGGAGATCTTTGGAGTTCAACATTTTTCTCTCTTGCAGCACTCCCAAGAAACCCAAATCCCTCCTTTCAGTCTCACTTTCTAGATCAGGAATATTTCTTGGTTCTGTCTAGCCTTAAGGACTTAATATGCACTTATGGGTAATAATGGGGGTAAATATCCAAGCAAAAGGGTTAGGGGAAAAGGAAGAGCCACAGAGGGCTATAATTGTTCCAGGTTAAAGTCATGTGGCTTTGTTCTCTGCACTGCTTTTTATTAGGATTGGACTTTGGCCTCATGCCCTTAGAAGGGCAAAACAGGAGGGCACGGCATGTCCTATGCAGGATAGCAATGACTTGAAGGATGTCACAATTAACCCTCCAGAGGAACCCATTTCATAGCAGAGAAAGCTGTGTTCTCCTAGCAAGTAGGATGGGAGTAGGATTTTGATCTTTCATGTGGACCTGGTAAGTCCTATTACTTTGTTGTCGTGTTTTCCTCTGCTTTGATTGCTGACACACTCTTAGCCAAGCCTGCCACTCAACTCCAGCAACATCCAGGATGCTGTGTGCTAACTTTTCCCTGTCTTCATTTCACCACCAGATCCTTGTTTCCCTCTGGCTCCCACTTGCTTCTCTATGACCACAGTGATGGAGAGCATGGCAGTCAAGGCAGCCGTGCCTGCAGGAAAGCCTGGGATGGCAGCTCACAAGACCATTCCTGATACTCACTGGCTTTCTGGAAGGATAACTTTCTTTCCCACTCTGCCACATCCCCTGGGCAGAGAAGGGCAACAAGCAAAGAGGTCACCAAGAGCCTACTCAGCCCATTTGCCTGCATGGACTTTAGACCTCCTTCATCGATTGATTTTTCTGTTTCCTTCTCCAATGACACAGTAAATCCTTCAAAGGCCAAGCAGTGCCTAAAACATCCAGTGGCTGGATAACTGGGCCAATCCAGCCTTAGGGCCCTGCAGACCACCTTTATTTCACATCTGTCAAGCTTCTGAGCCCCAAGAAAATCTATGTCAGGGAGGTTTCCAGGACCAGCCAGAGAAAACATTTCCCCATCTCAGTGCAGTGTATCACCCTGTCATTCCAAGTCCATCAGTGGAAATGGCCAGGAGTGACGCCTCAGGACAAAGAAGGGCTTCTAATTTCTGAGCTGCAACACAAGAACCTCAGGAAAGAGCACTGAGGGAAGAGGAAGAAGGTGTAGGTCAAGGATCTTCCTATTCCTTTCCATTCAACACATGCTTTGGAAACCAGGTGCAGTGGGGGAGGATACACTTTTATTTGTTGTTCGTTTGTTATATATACATCTAAAAATAACACCTTGCAACTGTATGTTACATATATATACACATATATACATACACATACATGTTAAATAGACACGGTCTTTAATACCCTGTTGCACATTCTGAATCTCTAGGATGAGGATAGTGTATATCTCTATAATTTTACAGAAGAAGAAATCAAGGTGAAGATAATAAACACAAGTTACTAGTGTCACAGATTTTCCTGTGGCCAAACTGAACCTATCACCCAGGTTCTCTGGCCTCTAATTCAAACACCACACCTCCACCAATTCCTCACCCAATGAGAACAACACAGCACCTCCCAGTCTTTAGCTCCCCAGATCTAGACCCTGCACAGCCCAGCAGAGAGTTTGTGAGATGGTGTGATAATAGATTTAGGGCCTGGGAACCCAGGGGCAAGAGAGTGTAGGTAGGGAAAAGTCAGAGAGAAAGTATAGAAATACAGAAAGAAAAATAGGAAGCCAGGACTTGAAGACCAGAGACAAATTTTTACTGAGTTATTAATAATGAGTTGTGCTACCCCATCCTAGAGATACTGACCTCAAATCAGCAAGCAGATTTGCTATATCATTGTTCACTGAATATCTACAGTGTATCAGGCACAGAGTTGGTCATTGTGGGAAAAACATGGATGAATTGAATAGGTTTTCTGGTCTCAAGAAATTCATTCTAATGAGGACAAATAATACTTTGACAAATACCAATAACTGACCCCCTTATAAGAATCATCTCCCTCTTTCTTAGAAATATAATTCTCAGTTTTAGCTGGGATTAAAGACCATATTTCTCAGCTTCACCTGAAGCTCAGATTGAAGGCATAAACAGAGGAGATATGTGCAATTTCTAAAGATTGTGCTTAAAGGGAAAGAATGTGCCCTTTTCTTCCTTCCAGATGGCTGGAATGTGGATGTGAAGGCTGGCTCTCCAGCAGCCACCTTTGACCTTGAGATGACCTTCAGAATGGAACCTATGCACAGTAGAACACAGAATAGAAGGAGTCTGAGCCCTGACACTGTGGGGTACCTACCAGCCCAGGACTTACTGCCTGTCCCCACCAAGCTTTCTTATATAGGAGAGGGAGTGTTCTACCTTTTTTAAGATGTTATTATTTTAGAGTTTTATGGTACACTCATTTAAATATAATCCTAACTAGTAAAGCACCCAACAGACAAGTCAGACTGTACTAAGAGCTAATAGCATTCTAAAGAGTGCACGGTGAGAACAAAACAGGATCAGCTGACTCTGCTCAGACAGGTTAAAAAAAAACATCACAGAGAAGATGTGTGAATGAGCCTTTAAAATGAAGTAGAATTTCCTCTGCTGAACAAGAGGGATGGAGCATTCCAGGTAGGGGAACAGCACCAGGCAAGAGAAGTGCATCAGGCAAGGCAAGCCATGGTTTATTCGAGGAATCGACAGTCCCCAGTATCGAGGAATGCTGGGGAATTCCCTGAGGGGATGGGGCCTTCCCAGGGCCATTCAATCCCTCCCAGCCCCTGCCTAAGGGTTCAGCCTCATCCCCAGCACCACAGCTACTCACTTTTTTTTTTTTAACATCTTTTTTGGAGTATAATTGCTTTACAATGGTATGTTAGTTTCTGCTTTATAACAAAGTGAATCAGTTACACATATACATATGTTCCCATATCTCTTCCCTCTTGCGTCTCCCTCCCTCCCACCCTCCCTATCCCACCCCTCTAGGTGGTCACAAACCAGCTAGCTGATCTCCCTGTGCTATGCGGCTGCTTCCCACTAGCTATCTAATTTGACATTTGGTAATGTATATTTGTCCATGCCACTCTCTCACTTTGTCACTCACTTCTAAGTAATTACACTCTCAGTGCCTTTCTGTCTTGCAGCTGTTCCACCAGCTGTTATGACTGTTCTCACTGAATCCTCTCAAGTCTGTGGGGAACAGGTTGTTAGGTAGGGAGGGGTGGCAGACTCTAGGGAGGGCTATTAAACACCTGCTGGGCCCCAATAGAAAGGTTTAGGAAGATAATGTCTGGACTTCCAGGTAATTTGGGCCTTGCAAAGAAAACTGCTACTTTCACAAGCACTCAAAAGACCAAGCATCTGAGATACAGAAAACAAGGTCATCATCCTGTATCAGTGATCTAATGCTGCATAACAAACTATTCCAAAACCCAATGGATTAAAATAACAACTTGTTATCTCTCATGATGCTGTGGACTGGCTGGGCTCAGCGGGGCATCCTGCTCCCTGTGTTGTTGGCTGGAGTTATTCATGTAACTACAGTCATAGGGAAGCTCGACAAGGGCTGGATGATCCACGGTGGCCTCACACACCTGTCTGGTTGGCACTGCTGCCAGGTAGGACCTTTCTCTCTACAGCATTTGCTTCTTTGCAAGGTGGTTTAAAGCTCCAAGACAGGGGGAGAAAAATTCCCTTCTACCTGACTCTGTTGGTCAAACACAGGGCCAGCTTAGATTCAAGGGGAGGGGAGATAAAACTCTACCTCTTCATGGAAGAAGTGGCACTGTCACATTGGAAGAAGGCAAAAAAGCATGCACAGTGGAAGGGTTTCTGCAGCCATCTTTGGAAACTATCTACCACTATCTACCCTTTGACCACATGCTTCGTATAACTTGAGCATGCAAAACACCTCTCAGAGTAAAGATCAAATCAAGAGCATGGCCATAAGACCCTTGGTTAAGAACTCAGGAAGATTTTAGCCAAGGTATCATAGACCCTTTCCCACAGTCCATGACTCATAGCCCAAGATAGAGATAGATAGTCCTGCCTCAGAAGAAATGGTGGATGTGGCATGGATCAAATGGAGTGGACAGTAATCTCATACATAGAAAACTCACAATGTTTTTAAAAGCGCTGTATCAGTTCTTACTAAAAAGAACATTTCATTGTGACAGTTCACAATGAAAAAAGGCCTCTGCCCCATCCCAACTTTCTATAGGCAGGAAGCAAATTGAAAAACCTTCTCAACTAAAAACATAAACCACTTCTTGTAGAAAAGGAGAGACACTTCAGAGCGTAGAGCCGAGAGTCCAAAGGACAGACCCGAAAGTGCAGAGGGCACAGACAAGAACTAAGGAGGTCAAGGGATGAGGGTCCCCCTCAAGGGAGCAGAACTGGGCTCTAGTTAAGAGAAACCCTGTGCCCCTGGAGTTGCGGGAACTGTCAACATGTGCTTGGCTGGATTTCAGAGTTTCTCTGGACCAGTGTGTACCTCTTGTTCCCCCGCCTTTTATCTGGAAATGTCTATCTACTACGACTGTCCTTGCTCTGCCCCTCCACTGTATATTGCTACATTGTATATTGGGTATGTAGATGGAATGTACAGTTAAAATGATATGCCTTTTTAATTCACAGTTCTCTTAATCACTAGTAGCCCCATGGGAGCAGCAAGACACAAGGGACCTCATCTACACCTGGACCTGACATAGAACATAAGATCAAGGACATCAACCCTGACACTATGATTAGGTGAGGCTTTAGGGTCTTGTGATGACACATAATAGAAATGATATTTTAGAACTTCTGGGTCAAGGCCTTAAAATATCTTGCAGCTTCTATTTTACTCTCTTGGAAACCAGAGTCATCACATAAATAAGTCTGAGTTATCCTGATGGATGGAGAAGACAAGCAGAGAGAATTGAGACACCCCACCCAACAACCAGCACCGATACACCTGCATTCCTCAAGACCTCCTCTTGGAGGTTGAATGAAGCCACATGAGTGAGTGCAGGCAAGACCACAAGACCTGCCAGCCAATCCACAGAATCATAAGAATTAATAAATAGGTTTTGTTTCACTTTAAACCACTAGTTTTTAGGGAGTGGATTATCACACAGCATTATAGTCTCCTCCCATTTTGTATTCTAACCCTCTACCAGATTAGACAGAGAAATGGTAGATAGAGAATGCCATTGATAGAAAGGCCTTCAGTGGTACTAAAAGAAAGGATTTCACAACTTATCCCCTCCCAGTGGACTGGGAAATCTTCATGTAATCCTAAAGAATTCAGAAGTGGTCCAACACCCTCACTTTACAGATGAGAGCAAAGGTACAGAAAATGATTTGTCCAAGAAAGGCCTGCAGGATGTGTAGTTCTAATAGCCCTATGGGTCCAAGGTTATGGCAAATCCAGAACTAGAACCTCAGATTCTTACTTCTAATCTAGGGCTTTTATTGGTAACCACATGGCTTCTGAGCCAAGAAATTCCCTTGCGGAAAAGGTGGGATATTGAAAAAATTTACCATATATCTTACACCCACGTGTTTGACTGTCATCTAAAACTGAACAAGCAATGGTTTAAAAAGGTAGAATTTGTTTCTTTAGGTAATAAGAGGTTCAGATGTAGCAGTTCAGCTGCTCAAAACGGTCGTCAGGGAACCAGGCTTCTCCTATCTTTTCGCTCTGCTATCTTTACCATGGAGCCTCCGTTGTCAGCCTTATGGTTGCAAAAAGACTACCTCACCTTCTGGCCTGTTTCTATATCACAATCAGGAAGATGAAAGATAGGTTAAAATATGAGACAAAATCTTTCTTCTTACAAGGCTCGATGTTTTTATCTGGGAATGGAAGCTCTACCTGGGACCTCTGCCAATATCCAATTGTCCAAAAGGATGTCACATGGCCACCCTAGATTTGTTGGGGGTGACAAGCAAGGCTAAAAATTTAGGTATTTTGCTTTCTAGAGTCTATCAGACAGAAGGACAAGGGGAAAGGTAGTGAAATGGGTCTTAGTGAACCAACCAGGAGTTGGTCATACGTCTTTCAAAAGAGGGGGAAAAAAAAACCCAAACAAATGAGAGAGAAGAGAAAGTTTGACACTGCCACCCTAGTCCTCTAAATCATGATTTCTAATTCTTGACCCACCTGTGGTTGGAGGTAGCTTGGTCTACCTCCAAAACGGAGTGTATGTGTGTGTGTGTGTGTGTGTGTGTCTGTGTGTGTGTGTGTGTGTGTGTGTGTGTGTAGGAGGTCGGGGGCAGGTAGAAACATCCAGAGGCACAGAGGTCTTCTGAGAAAGGCCTCCAGGATGTAAAATATTAATGCCCTTGTGGATTCATGGAATCCCATGCATTATGTATACGCCAATAAATCATCATTGTGTTGGGAGTAAGCAAAGAGACTGCTCAATTTAGACTAAATTTCAAATTAACCTAAATTATACATGTCTGGTAAATGGGACCCTTTTGTGAAGCAAGAAGCTCTGTCTATCTGGAACATTCAGCCCCAGGTCTCTGAGGCAGAATACAATTTAAGAGGAACACTCCATTGTGGGAGCTTTGTTTCTCACATCAGTCTCTAATAATCCCCATTCAGAATCCAGTGGCCTAACTGAATCCAATCCCTCATCAGCACTGTTTAGGAGAAGCTCAGAAACTTCTGTTCCTTGGCATATGGTTAACATGTGTGAATACAGAGATAAAGTGTTACCAGAGGGACAGATAGAAGCTCAAGAAAGATCTACTATAAAAACAAAAACGGAAGAAGACAGCCAGCTGTGGAGTCAGCAATCATCATTGTATAGTTAATGAGGCCAACAATAGAAAAGCACAGAGCTCTGGATATAGGATAGAAATTAGCTGCGTTCCAGTCTAGGGAGCTCAGGACTGACTTGAAGGACAGTTCTGGGACAGAGGCTCAAGGCCAGGGGAAGAAAAAAACATGCATACCTTCTGAAGACCCTTTCCCAGTCCTTGAAAAGTTGGCAAGTCACATTCACCTGGAAAGCCTGGTTGTGTGGAAAGCATCTCCTCCAAACTATAAACTTGGAGGTCTTGAGGGATGCCTGTGTTCTGCCTCAAATTCCCCCCAGCACCTCAGTTCCCAGGAAGCTACCACAACTTGCAATCAACTAGATGGTGCTAATTCCCCAGCAGGGAGCCAGGCAACAGACCAACAGTGGTACCAGAAATGTATCGACCCCATCCTCCCCTCCAGGAGCCACAGTCCAGCTGGGGTGGCCACCCACGCAACGCTTGATGATAATTAGCAGTGAGCCAGTGGAAGGAGAGCTACCTAGGTCAGGAGACAAGACTTCTCATCTCAGCTCTCTTGCTAATTGGCCATATGAACTGGGAAAGGTCAGACCCTACACCTCCCTGGACCTCAGTTTCATCATTTATAAAGTGAGATGGATGAACTAGAATCAGTGGTTTGGAAACTTTGTTTAAAGTGGGACCAATTTTCTTCCCAGAGGGATGTTTGCAAGGAAACCAATATATAAAGCAGAAAAAAGTGAAGCTGATCTTTTAGAAGCAGCAGAAGGAGCCCAGAGCCTGAATGCCACAGCTTTTCCAGAATACGGTTTAGAAAACACTGAAATAGGTGTCCTGCCATCTCGGAAGGGTCTGGAGGTCCACCAACTTTGCCCTGTCGCAAAACGCATATGCTAAAGAATGGACTAGATGGATGATGACAGGCTGAGCAGAATAGTATTCTGCTCCAGGTCCAAAGGTTTAAAATGACACTAATTAATTACCAATGGATGCAGCTTCCAGCTTCACCCAGCTTCAATGATAAATCTGTATGTGAAAGATTCCTCATTCTGGAAAACAGCTTGGCTCCCAGGTCCTAACCTGAGTCAAGTTCTCTCTTTGAGTACCCCCAAAACAGTGACATGCAATAAGACTTCATGCGATGAAGGAAATGTTCTGATTCTGTGCTGAGTTATACAATAAATTTGCCATCATTCATCTTATGTGGCTATTGAGCACTTGAAACGTTGTTATTTTGACTAAGGAACTGAATCTTTTATTTCATTTTACTTAAATGTAAATAGCCAAATGGCTCTAGTGGCTACCATGTTGGACAGCACAGCCTTAAAGGATCTGAATTTTCTTTCTAATCCCAGCTTCTCTCCACCCATAATCTAAGTTAAATTATCATGGGGAGCCTCACTCAGAAAGCAGTAGTTTGAGTGTGTCCCCCATTCTTTACTCCCAAATCAGACAGAGTCCCTAGCCCTTGGCCACTCCAAGTATGGACCTGGGACCAGCAACAGCAGCATCCCCCCAGAAGCTTGTTAGAAATGCAGAATCTCAGACCCCATCCCAGACCTACTAGATTATCATCTGTATTTTAACAGGAACCCCAAGTGACTTGTATGCATATGAAAGTTTGAGAAGCGCCATTATACCCCCTGTGAGTTAGGCAGGACACAGGAGGAAACCAAGGCCCAGAAAATGTTCACACAGCCAAAAATGGGTTGAAATAGTGGTTTCACCTACACCCTCTGATTTAGAGTCACAGGACAGCTTACAGCCTCTGTTTATTTATCTGTCCTTTGTGTCTGCCTAGGAGGAACCGTTATCAATTTTTTAACAGGAGTCATTTAGTCTCCCAGATGGCCTGCTTGCTCACTCATTACCACTAAATGGTTAACACTTCAGTCCGGCCATTGGAAGCTATTTAGCATAAACAGAAGACAGCATCCTGGCCTCCAACACAGAGTTAGTATAGCTAGACCAGTGGGTTCCAACCTCAGAGGCTTTCCAAGCATTTGATTATTATTATAAATATACATATTAGTGCTTTAAAAGCATAATGCAAAATAGCAAGAGCATGAAAATGTGCAACAAAATACATTTTAGCACACAGATGACCTCCACCATGTGAATTTGTCATGTCAGTTTCAATCATCTTTGTTTAGACCTCAGAATCATTTCTGCCATCTGTGACAAATATTTAAACTTCTGGTAATAAACGTGTCGTTGATCAGGAACGTGGTTTTGCTTTTCGGTCATTTTCCATTTGTTTTTTGTTTTTTAATTTAGATCTTCACATGACTCCTTGTCTGAGGTCGTTTGAGAAAACATGCATTGCTACACGTGTGGTGACCAGTCCAACATGGGGGCGAGGCTCAGGGTCCACTGCTGGGAGCGTCCTCTTCTTTGAAGACATCACCTTCATGCAGTCACAGGTGAGGAGTGACTCACAGCACCCCAGGCACATCATACGGTGACAGTAAGTGCTTATGGTAATTTATGGATAATTCTTAATTGGTATTTTGGATCGTTTTTATTGTGGTGAAACTTGCATACAATGAAATGCACAGATCATAAGTTTTAATTGATAGTTTTGATAAATGTATACACACCTGTGGAAACAACACCCAGTGTAAGTATAGAACATTTCTGTCACCCCAGCAAGTTCCCTCATGTCCTCCTCCTATCAGAACCCACCTCCATATGCCGATTTTTATTACCATAGATTAGTTTTTCTCTGTTCTTGAACTTCACAGAGATGGAATCACCAAATATGTATTCATTTGTATCTGCCTTCTTTCACTCAATATAACGTTTTTGAGATCCATCTATGTTCTTACATAGATCCATATTCATTCTTTTTCATTGCTGAGTAGTATTCCATTACATGAATATGTCACATTTTGTCTATCCATTTACTTGTTGATAGACATGGGTTGCCCTTGGTTTAGGGCTATTATAAAAAAAAGCTACTAATTATATACAAGTCTTTTTTAAGACACATGTTTTCATTTATTTTGGGTAAATACCTAGGAATGGAGTTTCTGGGTCATAGGTGAGGTGAATTTTAACCTTATAAGAAACTCCTGAACAGTTTTCCAATGCAGTTGGGACACTTGCTTCAACAAAGTATAAGAATTGAAGTCAGTCCACATCCTTGCCAAAATTTGGTGCTGTTTCTTCTATCTGTTCTACTAGATACAAAGAGGTTACTAGGTACATGTGGGTTTTGTTTGTCAAGCATCTTTTCCTATGCTTATGGGCCATTTCATACCTTCTTTTGTGACGTGTCTGTTCAAGTCTTTTCCCTATTTCTTGGAGACTTGCTTTTTTTACTCTTGATGAATTGGAGTTCTTTTTTATATTCTGGATACAAGTCCTTTCTCCAATACATGTGCCATGAATGTTATCTCCCAGTCTGTGGCTTGCCTTTTTAATTTCTTAATTGAATTTTTAGTTTTTTGACTTTTTTAACTGCAAATGATATTATATATTGTTAGTATTTTGCTGTGATATAACAACTTCCTACACCCCACCTTCTAAATCTCTGGAGCTATTTTTTTTTTTAAATAAAAGCAGGGGCTGATGGGGAGGAAGGTTGAATGAGCTGATGGGGAGGAAGGCTGAATAGGCTGAATACAAAGTATTTTTAAGACAGTGAAACTACTCTGCTTATGATATGATAATAGTGGATACATGTCATTATACATTTGTCAAAACCCATAGGACACAGAACTCCAGTAGTGAACCCTACTGTAAACTATGGGCTCTGGATAATAATGAGGTGTCAGTGTAGGTTCATGGATTGTAACAAATGTACCACTCTGGTGGGGGATGTTGGTAATGGGAGAGGCGGCAGGAGGGGGCCAAGGGGCATATGGGAAATCTCTGTACTTTCAGCTCAGTTTTGCTGTGAACCTAAGACTTCTCTAAAAAGTAAAGTCTATGTAAAAAAATAAATAAAGGATAGGAAACTATTACCATTTACAACCACATATTCATGTAAATATAGATTTTTATAACTATTCTCACTTACTGACATAAGTAAACGTTAAACATTTTTCCAATAAAATAACACCTTTAATTTTGTATATCATAACTTCCTATTATACTTCATTTATATGAAAGCCTCTGCTATTAAAACAAAGAAAACTTTTAAGAAATGCAAAAATATATAGATATGCACAGGCTACTGTGTCATTTAGTCCACTCTGGTTAACTATGAGAAATATATTCATTCTCTTCATGCTTGTAATTCTCTGATCAACCATCAACCAAATAAAAACACTTCTATACATATGCACACTACCTCACCATTAATTCAATTATAGAACACGAAATAGCAAATGCTCTAAGGGGTATCTGGAATCCCAATCAGTTTGTATGGTTCTTGTGGCCTTGGATCCTTTATTAAGTCATTCAATACCAGTCATTCACAACCTCAGGAGTCCCTTCATGTCTCAGTGAGGGCAACTACTGAGTCTCAAGTTTCCAGAATTTCTCATTAGGACAGACTGAGCTCTCCTGGCTAGAGGAAAGCCCCTGTCAGCATTATTAATTCAGCACATTTGGGATGCGTTGATCATGGGTAGAAGCATACCTCAACTAAACTCTTGGGGTCTCCTCTCTCAGAAATTCTCCTGTGACCCACAAAAAATTTAATTTTCCAAACAGAGGAGCTGCTTTCTTTTGTCAGAGGTGTGTTCTAAAATCAAGGAGAGAGAGAAAATTGAATATGGACGATATTACTCTTGCAAATTCCTTAGATTTTCCATAAAGTACATTATGTTTAGAGAATGCATCTCTGTATACTATTATATAAGTAAAAATAGATACTATATACACATATACACACAATGTGTGTGTATATTTATGCACATATATACCCTTAATATATACACATTATATATAAACATATATTATATATAATATACATATATAAAATTGTTTATATGTATTATTTACATACATATGTGTATATATATATTCAATATAAAATGATGGTGAGGACAATGTAGAGCAATGAAACTTCTCATAGCTTGCTGATGAGACCATAAACTAATACAGCCACTCTGATAGTTCGGCATCACCTAATAAAGTTGAACAGGCACATGCCCCAGAAATACCACTCTTAAGTACAAACCCTAGATAAACCCTTGTATTTGGACACCAAGAGCCAGGGAAGAAAATTCACACCAGCATTGTTCATGGTGGTAAAAAATTGCAAACCACACGAATGTCTGTCAACAGTAGAGGCTAAGTAAACAAGGGGAATAGTGTGTAGCAATGAAATGAACTGACTGAAGCTCACAAGCCAACTGGAAGTTAAAGAAGAAAGTCACAAAAGATATGCACAGTATGATTTCATTTCTGTAAAGTTCGAGCACACGAAAACCTGCAATATAGTATTTAGAGATATGTGAATAGGTGCGAAAACTACAAAGAAAAGCAAGGGAATAATATCACAAAATTAGGTAGTGTTTGCCTGTGGAAAGACAGAGGTTGTGATGGGAGGGGATACAGGAGGCTTTCAGTCACAGGCTCTGCTCCGTTTCTTAACTTGGGTGGAGGTCTTCAGAGGTCAATTTTCTTCTTTTTAAATCGTGTGTGTGTGTGTGTGTGTGTGTGTGTGTGTGTGTGTGTGTGTGTGTAGCCTCCATACTCTGACATACTCTGACATATTTTACAACATATATAGCAATATACAGTGATGTACAGTATGTAACAAAATGTTTCCATGCAAACTACAATTTACAGGACTGTATCTCTATACACTACAATCACCTATAACCAGGGAAAGGCTCCCACCCTGGGATGTACAAGGAAGGAAACTTGAAAACAACCAGAAAACAGCACTTCATGTTTCCATCTCAGGTTTTCTCAGGGACATGGGCTCCTTGTATGGGATGGATGCTGATAGAATTATTTAAATAGTTTTCCACTGAAAGCTTTAAGCAAAATTCCTATAAGTTCAATGTGCATATGAGAAAACCTCATAATGGCAGGAATCCTGGCCCTCATAGCTGCTCAGACAGCCTCTTACTTGCCCCAGTGCCCAAGGTTCACATGTGTTACTGGCTGGACACAGACTCAAGACCTCTCAGTGACACCTCTTCCCTCCAACGGCAGGTACTGTTACTTAAACCACTCATCCTTATATGCATAATAAACTCAAATTTTCTTTACTCCCCTTTCTCCTGTTTCTACACTCTCTCTTTGCAATAAGATACCCACAGATAGCCAGAAAACTGTCCCTTGGAGAGTAGCCTCTTTGAGAGCAGGCACTGTCTTCTTTCTGTTTATACCCAAAGCTCCAAACGTCATGCCTGCACACAGAAGACATTAGTTCTGCACTGTGTTGCTCATCACTGCCTGTCTGTATGTTCATCTGTCCCTCAGGCCCTATTTCTGGACACCATCACTTGCCCTCAGCTCCCTTTGAATGCCTTCCTCTCACTCCTGCTTGTCTTTTCCCACCCTTGCAGTCCCCTAGTTCCAGTTTTCCCACTTTTAGGAATCTCCTACCCTGAGTGGCAGTCTCCTTCCCTTTGCCCTGTGACCTTCTCATTTCTTGAGTTCTTTCTCTATGCCACTTCTGTATTAAGTGCTTTACATGCCTTAAAATTAAATCCTCATCAACCTACAGAGGAGGTGTTATTATCCACATTTTACTGAGGAGTATATTGACATGCAAATGGGTTATGTAATTTACGAATACAGGGCATAGCCCACCCAAGGCTGACTTGACCCTAAAATCCACCCCACTATTTTGCTTCTCACCATTTGTACAGAAAACTTTCTGTGCCTCCAATGCTCCTGCCCTCTGACTCTGGCTGGCCCTACACCACTATCCCCTCTGCTAGTAAGATCTTCCTGGCTCACCATGAAAACTCCAGGTTAGTTGCTAGCAAAACCCACTCTGCCACAGCTCCATCTCACACTAACATTCACCAGTCCAAACCCCAAGTGATCTACATCTTTTCTCAGATCAGTCATCCCTGTACCGTGTCTTTCTAAGGCAGACACAGTGTCTCCTATGGCCAGTGTTTCATTTCTTGAAGAGACTGAACTCAGCCTTTAGCTTTGGTCTGATCTATTCAATCACCTCAATTTCTCCCAGTGGCTCTGATCCTTTTCCTCTTGATACAGTGTCCAAAATAAATCCAATTTCTCTGCTGATCTGAAGCTCACATCAAACTCCTTTCTTCCAGCATGAAAATTACTGCAGATACGTCCCTTGAGTTCATACCAGTTGAGCTAGCTGACTCACAGTGCTGACAATTTCATCTCTCGGAAAGAAAAGGATGTGAGAACTGAGCTGCTCCTATGGACTGAATTCCGACCAACAAGGAAGAACAAATTGTTGAAGTAGAAGTGATGGGAACCTGGGGAGAAAGGGACCGTGTCATGTTGGAGGTTGTTATTGTGAAGGAAAGAAACATTGGATATAGTCAGACAAGTCACTTTAGAAAAGCAGGTTTCAAAACATTCAGATCTGGATAAAGGAGATGTGGCACATTTATACAATGGAATATTACTCAGCAATAAAAAGAAACGAAATTGAGTTATTTGCAGTGAGGTGGATGGACCTAGAGACTGTCATACAGGGTGACATAAGTCAGAAAGAGAAAAACAAATACTGTATGCTAACACATATATATGGAATCTAAAAACTATATGTGTGTGTGTGTGTGTGTGTGTGTGTATATATATATATATATATATATATATATATATATATATAGTTCTATAGAACCTAGGGGCAGGACAGGAATAAAGACGCAGATGTAGAGAATGGATTTGAAGATGTGGGGAGAGGGAAGGGTAAGCTGGAATGAAGTGAGAGAGTGGTGTGGACATATATACACTACCAAATGTAAAATAGCTAGCTAGTGGGAAGCAGCCGCAAAGCACAGGGAGATCAGCTCAGTGCTTTGTGTCCACTTAAACGGGTGGGATAGGGAGGGTGGGAGGGAGACACAAGAGGGAGGAGAAATGGGGTTATATGTATATGTATAGCTGATTCACTTTGTCATACAGCAGAAACTAACACACCATTGTAAAGCAATTATACTCCAATAAAGATGTTAAAAAAGAAAAATTCAGATCGGTCTGGTACCATAGACAGACTCTAAAAGAACAGTGACCATATTTCCAAACCAAAAATCAGTGTATGTCATAAGCCAATAGATTTAATATTGCAGCTGGTGCAAGGGGCACTCTGAGGAAAGGAAGTTCAGATGCCAAAACAATGATTTTAGCACATTTCAATAGTCAGTCTATGAGAAAAACAGGACCAATTACCTAAAATATTGGATGCCTCAAATTGTATAACATTGGAATACTGAAAGAGATGTTGGGTGGCCCTAAAACAAGAAATTCTCAGGATGCAATTATAGTTGATCCCAATTAAAAAGACATCCAGGACTTCCCTGGTGGCGCAGTGGTTGAGAGTCCTCCTGCCGATGCAGGGGACGCGGGTTTGTGCACCCGTCTGGGAGGATCCCACATGCCGCAGAGCGGCTGGGCCCGTGAGCCATGGCCGTTGAGCCTGCTAGTCCAGAGCCTGTGCCCCTCAACGGGAGAGGCCACAACAGTAAGAGGCCCACATACTGCCAAAAAAAAAAAAAAAAGACATCCAAAGAAATTAATATATATGCACAGGGAGCTCTTTGATGAATATAGATTTCAAAAGGGTGTAGGGGGGTGGCAAGTAGAAGGAAGGTATAAAGGAAAGGATGCCTTTGACTGAAAAACAGAGAAAACACCAATTCAGATTCACCTAAAGGAAGAAAGCATATCACAGAAGTTCATTAGGTGGGTGGGCCCCAGGAATGGTGTAAGAGGGCATTCCTTTGACTTCCCTTGATCTTACCCTCCCCTGTGGGTTGTCTTCACCCTCAGGCTCGATGAAATTGGATAATATGGTCATTGCTAAAGCAATCCCTGACAAGAATTCTTTCATAAAATCATAGGAGCATATGATATTTGTTTTTCTCTTTCTGACATACTTTACTCTGTATGAGAGACTCTAGGTCCACCCACCTCCCTACAAATAACTCAATTTCATTTCTTTGTATATATGTGCTACATCTTCTTTATCCATTCATCTGTCGATGGACATTTAGGTTGGTTCCATGTATGGAATCTAAAAAAAAAAAAAAAAAAAGGTACTGATGAACCTAGTTGCAGGGCAGGTATAAATATGTAGACATAGAGAATGGACTTGAGGACAAGGGGTGGGAGGGGGAAGCTAGGGCAAAGTGAGAGTAGCATCGACATATATACACTACTGAATGTAAAATAGTTAGCTAGTGGGAAGAAGCAGCATGGCACAGGGAGATCAACTCAGGGCTTTGCAATGACCTAGAGGGGTGGAATAGGGAGGATAGGAGGTAGGCTCAAGAGGGAGGGGATATGGGGGCATATGTATGCATATGGCTAATTCACTTTGGTGTACAACAGAAATTAACACAGTGTTCTGAAACAATTATACTCTAATAAAGATCTATTTTAAAAACTCATAGGAGTATAATTATCTAGGATATAATGGATGTTGTGGAATCAGCCAGAATAATCACTCCAGATGGGCACATGGCCAGGGAGAAATACCAGAGTGGTATATATCAATAAGAGCAGTATCTAGAGGTCCCAGCCAATAACGAGCTGGGGGACACTGGAAAGGACAACACAAATGCTCTCCCACATACATTTGTATTAATAGGACAAGAAAGCAACCTACTTGGGGCAAACAGTGCAACGTGAGACAAAGGCACAGGACAGGCATTGCCTCTCAGTCACTGCTGAGCTTCTGTCTTCATCAGAAAGATGGAACAGCCTTCAGTCAGAAGACATTGGTCAGGAGATAGTATGACATGGTAAGAGCATCCCCAGACACTCTCAGTGTAGTCTGGGTTGAAGACTCAGGCCAATTTCATCACAGAGCACTGAAAGAATTTGCAGTTGGGAGTATAGGTCCATTAATTGTATATTTAAATATTCAAAGAGTAGAGAGACAATGACCTAATTTTCTGAAAAATTTCAGTAAAGATAAGACCTTTGAATAAGGACCACCAACTTCACTCTTCCAGTTAATTCTCTCCTTCACCATTAAACACTCCCTCTCACCTGCATCTTTCCCAAGAACTTACAGAAATGCCCTGGTGTCTCCCATTCTTTAAAAACCTTCATTCAGCCTCTCTTCCCTCTCCAGCTAACACTCCATTTCTATGCTCCTCTCAGAGCCACACTCCTCACGAGAATGTTCTACACATGCCGTTCCTGTTCTTCCTCCTCCATTTACCTCTCAACGACCCACCTCAAGTTGGTTCTGCCTCCCAACAGTCCAACTGTAGCCGTGTTAACTAATGAATATCAAGGTCACTACCATCTGAATTCCCAATGCCTCTGTCTCATTCTCTCTGTGCCTCCCTGGTGTTACATGTGGTTGACCAAGACTTCCTTCCTTAACACTCTCCGCTCTTGACTTCCACAAATCTCCACTTTGGGGATATCCTCTTACTCCACAGGGTCAGTGTTCTCTATTCTCTGTCTTCTCTCTCTTTGCCTCTCTCCCTGTCTCCCTCTCTTTCTCCCTCCATCCTTCTCTCCCTTTCTTGTATATGACATCCCATATTGACATTCTCTAGGATTCTAGACTAATCTCTACTTTTATCTCTCTATATCTTCCTCAATCTCATGGCTCAGTCCATGTATACAATAAATATTACAAAATTAATACCTCCAGCCCAAAACCCCTCTTTTGGACTCCAGATTAATACATCCAGCAGCCCAGTTGACCCCTCCATTTGAATGCCTCACAGGTATCTCAAACTTCACATTTCTGAAGGGGAATCCGTTATTTTCTCTCTTAAAATTATTTCTTTTTCCTTCTCCCCAATCTGTGTGAATGGAGCCCCCATATACCGAGTGGCTCAAGCAAGATATCTGAGCACTATGTTTGAGTTCTTCTGACACATAATACCTAACATCTAATCTATTAGTAAGTCTTATTACTCTACTTCCTAAATATATTTTGAGTCCAGCTACTTCTCTCCATTCCCAACATGAATTCTCTTGACAAGCCACTTTCTTTCATCTGGGTTAATTCAAAAGTCTTCCAACCTGTTCCCCAGCTTCCACTCCTGTCCTTACATAATCCATTCCCCTACACAGCAAGCAGAGTGAGGTTTTTACAGCATAAATCAGATCACTTTATTTCCTTGCTCAAAAGCTTTCAGTGGTTTCCTATTGCACCTTGAATAAAATCCAAACTCCTTGTGGCTTAGCAAGCTCCACATGCTTTAACTTCAGCCAAGCTCTTGGTCAAGGGAAGGGCTCAGGCTAACTACACAGTGCATGCCAGAGCTCACAGGCAGAGCTTCTGCAGTTGTGCCATGGAGTGGTTGGTCCCATCTATCTACATCCTAAATTGTGCATCTACCTACATTCTAATCTGTGTTCCCTTTTTTCAGTCTCTTGTGAAAGTAGCCTTGAGAATGCTTGGATGCTAGATGCTCAGAAGAGTTGCATGCAACGGCTAAGAAAGCCAGCAGCCCAGTGTTAATTATACCTAGAGGTCCTATGGGAAGCTGAAGCCATGCACAGCCTTCCCACTGAGGGCAACAGGGTCACCAGTCCCCACTAGATGGTTGCAGTCAACACAGGGAGTGTCCTGGCAGTCATTCTGAGTTAATCCTGCTTGCCTCTCCACTCTCTCCAACCTTTAGCATCAGCTGCTCCTCCTCAGTCTTGGGTGTCCAGCTCAACTAGCTTAATCTCAGCTTTTCCAAAAACATCACACTCCCAGATCAGGAGTTTCACACGTGCTGTTCTCCCTCAGACTTTCCTGATGGCCGGCTCCTTCAGGTTCCTTCATCTATAAGCTAAAATGCCACTTCTTTGAAAGGCTTTTTCCAGCTACTTCCATTATTCTCTATCCTTGTCCCCAATTAATTTCCTTCATACCAATTTTCACAACTTGTACTTTATTCCTTTGTTTCTTTGTTTAAAGTCAAGCTCGCACTAGATTATAAACTCCATGAGGGCAGGGACTGTGCCCTTTATATTTTGAAATGACAGTGTTATTAGAATTTTCTAAATAGTATCCTTATTTTGAAAAATTACCATTTGAAAAAAATGCTGTTTGTATCACCTCCTTATTCTCATTACTTGTATTAAGATTTTTACTGATCCATTAAATTAAAATTTCTGAGAACCACAAGGCTAGAAAATAGTATGTTTGGGTGTATTTATAACCTAGCTGAATACTCTAGCTCCAAACAGTAAATAAATGGATTGATGTAAACCTGTATGAAGAGGCCTAAGAAGCTTGTAGTCAGGAGATGTTTCTTGTTCATCATTACAGCCTCAATGTAAGGCAGGTTGCCAGCAAATATTAAGTATTCAATAAATATTTGTTGAATTAGAGAGACTAATGTGGCATGCCTCCTCATGGCCTGCCTCAAGAACCTGTCTTTACACTTGTCCTGTTCAACAATTTTATCAACATCGACCCAGTCCTGTTAAATATTTTTATCAATAAATTGAATAAAGATGCTATAAATCTGGGGGGATAATGCAGTGAATAATAAGTCAAGATTCAAGATCTTCTCAAGCTGAAAGAATGGGCCAAAACCAAGAGGATAAAATGAATAAAAGTTCAGAAGATAAGTTCCACAGCACATGTCAAGGACATGATTTAATGAGTTACATGGGGAAACGATACTGGTAGGAGAAGCTTGAGTGTATGGGGTAAGTGGTAACTGTAAGGATAATGGAATGGGGTAGCTGTTGTGAGGGCCATTGATGTGTTGAAGAGCAGTGATTAGCTCAGTGTGACTCACCACCAATTCAAGAAAAAACGTGAAAGCCAGAAGTTTTCCTTGACAACATTTAAGAAAACCCCAATCTACTGCAGCTGCTGAGCAAACAGACCAGAGAACCAGACTCAGGAGCTCAGTAGAGATTCAGAGAAAGTTGGATTCCCAGTTCCAGCAGATCTTCCATGCAAAAGTCAGGGCCCTAATAAGGAAGGCATTGGACCCTGAGACTTGGGGTGGGGGTATCTGAATATTTACATTAGTGAATCTTGAACTCCCAGTTTCCCCAGAACTTGATAGGTGTGCACAAGTGGCCCACTCTCTTAGAAGACAGTGAATCCACCTTGTTTGAAGATCATGGAGGAGCCTCCCTGAGACTGGTTCCTTACAAGATAATGCTTATCCTTCTCAGGATCTACCCCCACCTTCCCTCTTACCAACCAGACCAATAACAGAGATTAGATCAGATAACTGGCAGGACACCAAGGACATTCATTCTATCCACTGCAGTGGATGAGCAGGAAGTGGCAAGTACATTGGAGGCCTTAGTAAGATGCATGCCTTCTACAGAAAGGTAAACCCACCTGAGACTCAGTGATGTTTTTAGGGTCCAGGAATTTGGGGCATGATTGACTCTCTCAAAAGCACAGGACAAATGACATTACAAAATGTCCCTAAGGTAAGAAAGAATAAACATATTTAATTTAGGAAACTGCATGTTCACCCCATTTACTAGGTGACACAGAGTCTGCCACCTCTGAGTGGTGTCCAGAGCAGGAAAGGACCCTGAAGCAGGTCAAGGCTGGTCATATGACCCAGTAGATGCAAGACCTATGGAAGCAAGATCAATGGAAGCAAGACCAACGAAGATCCTGAAGAAACTATTCCCACAAGGGGCAAACTTATCATAAGAAGCAAGTGGATCTGAGCAGTGCAAGAGGTGGACTCCAGCAGATACTGTGGTGCTCCACAAGCTTCCTTCTTTAGGTCAAGGCACCTATTTCCCTGCTGCTGGATAGATCAGTTGCTGAGGGCTCACAGCTGCATCCTTCACTGAGACAAACCCTCAGCCAGAGAAAATGACTCACCCAGCTTATGGCCAATGATGGATTGGAACGATGAGGGAAAACAAAGCTTAGCCTTCTTTTCTCAATACAAGACGACTTTGAAGCCCATCCTGCTTCAGAGCTCCATGCACAGTCTGCTTAAGACCTCAGTTGCAATCTCATCACAGGTCAGCTTTCTCTTTGCCCAGTTCTGCCTTACTCATTTCCTTAGAGATGTTGCCCTGTGAACACGTTCCAATAGATCTTCTGCATGTAACTGTCTACCTCAGAGTTTATTTATAAAGAACCCTATCAAAGACAATAGTAACTATCACCTCTATAATCATGATTATATCATTGCAATTTTCCATTTTGCTTAATGAGATTTCTTCAAGCCATCAGGCCATTGTTTTCTGTTAGTTTCATTGTATTTTTATTGCTTTTAATGTGGCTTTTATTTCTGTAATCGTTTTGTTTAATCTTCCATTTCTCTTCAGGAGCTCTGCTAACATATATGCCATTTCTTTTTGTTATTTTATTTTTTCCTTCACACCATCTATTTCTTTTTGAGCTCTAAGAGATATTATATTGTCTGTAACTTCTGCAAGAATTTGGAAAAATGTTCAACTTGAACCATATGAAATTGTATTTTTGTGACTCAAAATGCTTAAACATTGACAATATCATATGGTTCAACCTAATATTTACCTGAAGTTTTCCTGTTATTTTAGGTTCATTCTTCCTGACTTGTATGTTTTTCACCTACCTTTAGCTTTTAGCTTTTTCATCCCTCTCTACCCTACCCCCCTTCATTTACCATTCTTATGCAAAGATCTTCTATTTTTTTCCTTTTAGAAAATAATAAAATGTATGTGAATGAGGTTAACTACCTACTAAAGAATAATGTCAGGGGAGGTGGGGAAAAGAGGTTGGACCCTCTCTACATACCTTTGAGCATATTGTGAATGATTTCTTCTCACACATCTGGCATCTCTTCTTCCCTCAAAGCAGGTTTACTCTTGCTTTTAGGTGCTTAGTAGTTCAATGTATCTCACAGGCATCAGGTTCCCTCAGAGCAGAGCCTGGGAAGGAAATTCTTATACAAGGAACCTGTAAGGGGGTGAGAGAAGTTGGGTAGAGAAGAGGAAGAAGCTCAGCAAAGAGGTTTCAGGTGAAGTCAGGTCTCAGCCTGAACCTGTGGGGAGCTCTGGAGCATGAATGGTATCACAGAATGGTCAAGCAGGAGGTTTTCCTCTTATTATTCGGTCAGGAGCTGGAGCCCCACCCCACCCCAAGGATAGTGTATAACCTACGACACATCTCAGGATGAGGCAGCACCTCTTATGTAGTGAGAAATTCTCTGGAGAAGGGTAGCTGTGGACCATAGCATCCAACACTCCCAGCAACTACAGAATGGAAGCACTGGCCAAGGAACAGGAATCTGTGCTTTCTGCATTGCCTCTTTTTCCTTCTTCCTTCCCACTTTGTCTCAAACAGTCACCTGGGACAGGCAGCCAGGTCAACAATAACTTGGTCAGAGAATTGACCTGCCATCTCCTTCTTCTTCTGCTCCCCTTGCCTTCCCTTTCTGCAGAGCCATACAGTCTGCACCACAAGGACATTCCCTCCTCTCCTGGGGCTGGGTCATACCCCTGGGTCTCCTTGTTTTAACAAAGGATTGCTGTTTTTCAAGATGGAGACACTTGACTTTGGGGAAGGCTGCACCAAGCTCATAGCCCAAGGTGGCAAGTAACAGTTTTCAGCATACTTCTGTAACCAAGGAAGACCCTATGGGGCCCTCCTAGAACAAACTTCTCCACCTCCATGTCCTCTGCCTGCCTCTTGTCTATAGAGAAACTTTAGCCTTCTAGACCTTCCCCAAGTTCCAAAGAGCAAATTTAATCAGAGAAGTGAGAAAAGGCAGAAAAAAAGGAAAACAGTCAAGCAAGACAACATAATAATAGTTCAGCCATTAAACAATGTCAAGAACATTTAGTTCCTCCTCAAGGGCTATAGATAATATTCTGAGCCATACCCTTTGAGATGTTTTGCCGATACTGAAACCCCCACTATGTGGAAGAAGTTAACTGTATGCTTCCAACAGGCACATAGACCCCAGACCAGTTGGAACCAGAAAGTTGATGTGTTGACTCCCGATTACCTCACCACCAGCCAGTCTGAAGAATGTCCACGAGTTGATCATGCACTCCACAACCCCCTGCACCACGTCCCCCCCAACCCCACCTTTAAAAACCTTTCCCTGGAAGCCATCAGTGACTCTAGGCCTTTTGAGCACAAGCTTCCTGGACTCCTTGCTTGATGCCCTGCAGTAAATGCTTCACTTTCCTTCACCACAACCCAGTGTCAGTAGATTGGCTTTACTGCACTCAGGCAAGTGGACCCAAGTTTGGTTTGGTAACACTTCCTCTGTTTGGTCCAGTGTCCACTTTTTTTAAATTTTGCGGTACATGGGCCTCTCACTGTTGTGGCCTCTCCCGTTGCAGAGCACAGGCTCCAGACGCTCAGGCTCAGCAACCATGGCTCATGGGCCTAGCCGCTCCGCGGCATGTGGGATCTTCCCAGACCGAGGCATGAACCCGTGCCCCCTGCATCGGCAGGTGGACTCTCAACCACTGCGCCACCAGGGAGACCCCAGTGTCAACTTTTTTACAGCAACACTTCATACTTTGTTGTGAGGGGTTGGGCAGTTTTCTTGCTTCATTAAACATGGTGAATTTTTGTTTTCTCCTTTTTGTGATGTGACAACACTCCACAAGCTGAAATAGAAAGTCTCTACATAGACCTTTTTCTCTCTTTTTTCATTGGGAAGTATATCATATACACAAAGCATTATATATAAAGTATACATAAAGTTTAAAGTATAAAAATAATCAGATAAAAAAATACAACAAACAACCAGTACCCATTACCTAGAGTAAGAAACAGAATGTAACCAGCATCATCAAAACCCCATGTGTGCCCCTCCCCATTTCATATTTTTCTACCCCTCCCCAAAAGAAGCTACTATTTTGAATTATTTTATCATTACCTTGCTTTGCTTTACAGTTTTTAACTAGATGTATCTATAATTCCTAAACAAAATAATGTTTAGGTTTTCCAGACTTCTACTCTCTATGTGTAGAATTATAACCTGTTTGTTCTGCAAATGCTCCTTAGGCTCAATATTATTGTTTTGAGATTCTTGCATAGGAAGCACTGAGCCACAATTCACTCATTTCCATCACTGTATAGTATTCCTTCGTATGACTATACCACAAGTTTACTTATTCATCCTCTCAAATGTGTTGAGAGACACATTTGGGTTGTTTTCAGTTTTCTAGTATTAAGAGTAGTGCTGCTGCTAATATCTTATATCTTTGTCCTAAGGCACATTTGCAGGAATTTCTTTAGGACATATATGTGTGAGTGGGATTGTCAGATCATAGGAAATTCATATTTTCAACTTTACAAGGTAATGCCAAGTTGTTTCCCAAAGTGGCTGTAATAATTATACTCCTACAAGCAGTGTAGGAAAGTTTGGTTGGTTCCACATACTTGCTAACTTCATTTGGTTTTTTCAGACTTTCTGATGATTGTTCAGCTAGACAGTAAGAAAGTATGTCACAATATGATTTTAATGGGCATTCCATGATTCCCATAGAGGTTGAGCATCCTTTAATATGCTTATTGGCCATTCACACTCTTTATTGTGAAATTTCTGCTCATACATTTTGTTTCCCTTTCTTTTGAGCAGTTAGCCTTTTCCTTATTTATTCACAGAAGTTCTTTATTATATTCTGGACCCTGAACCAGTGTCAGTGATATGTGTGGCAAATCTCTTCTCTTAGTATGTACCATGTCTTTCTAGTCTCTGTCATCATCAAAAAACTAGAAGCTATTAATTTTAATGTACCACGTTTTGTCAATCTTTTTATTTATCATTAGGGTTTTTTTGTGTTGTGTTTAAGAAATAACTTCCCTGAGGTCAAAAAGCACTGAGCTGATTTCCCTCATAAAGATATTTTTCCACATTTTCTTTTAAAAGTCTTAAACTTTTGCCTTTCACATTTAAGCCCTGAATCCATCTGGAATTAATTTTTGTATATGGTGTGAAGTAGGAATACTTTTCATTGTTTTCCTTCTGGACAACCAGTACCATATATTGGAAAGCCCATATTTTCCCCACTGATCCACTCTGTCACCTATCAGTTTCCACATATGCATGGATCAGTTTATAAGTTTTTTTTATGTTACATTCGTTTGTTTGTCTATCCCTGTGCCAAAACCACATTCTTTATTTTTATAGTATTAATATTTTATGTTGTTATCTGTTATCTCTCTCCTCTCTTGTTCTTATTTTTCAGGAATACACTGACTCCTCTTGACACTATGTTCATCCATATAAATTTTGTAACTAACTGGACAAGTTCCATGAAAATCCTTTTGGGATTTTGACTGGAATTACATTGAATATATGGAGCAACTTGGAGAGAATTGTATCTTTATGATATTAAGTCATCCTATCCATAAGCATGGTATGCTCTTCTATTTATTTAGATTTTTTATGTCTTTTAATAAAGTTTTGCAATTTTCTCCAAAAAGGAAATTGCAGAATAGTAGTTAAAAGTGCATACTCTGGAAACAGATATTGCATTTGAAAAACTTTGCAATATGGACAACTCATATAATCTCTTTGGCTATCAATTTCCACAGCTGTAAAATAAGACTAATTTATTTATAGAACCTACCTCATAGAGTTTTTTTTAGAATTATATGGGTTAATATAAAAGAGTACTTAAAATAGTGCATGGCTCATGATAAGTAATTATATATATATATATATATATATATATATATATATATATATATATATATATAGTATTTTAATTGAATTTTTGATTATTTCCCATCTATACAGATACAATTGACATTTGTGTTATCAAAGTCCATCAACTTGCTAAATTCTCTTATGAATTATAATCATTTTTTGTAGATTATTTTGAGCTTTTTACCCTATTATCTGCTAATAATACTGATTATTCCTTTCTGGTCCTTATGCATTTTTTTCTTGACTTATTGCATTGTCTAGGACTTCTAGTATATTGTTTGAAGTATTAGTGGCAAGAATTCTTTCCTGTTCCAAACTTTAAAGAGGATGCTTTTAATTTTTTTCCACAGAATAAAATGTTGGCTATAGATTTCAGGTAGATATAGTCTATCAGGCTAAGGAAAGTTTCTTCTATTCTGAATTTGCTAATACTTTTCACATGAATAATTGATGGTAACTGATGATAATTGAATATCAGATGTTCTAATTTGCTAATGTGGTAAATTACATTTATATATTTTTCTACAGCTGAACTACCCTTGTATTCCTGGAATAATATAAATTTGTTTATAAAGTATTATTTTTGGTTTTAGTTTCAATTTTCTAATATATTGATTAAATGTTTATGGCAATAGCCATAAATTGGTCGATAACTTTCCTTTCTTGTACTGGTTTTGTCAAGATTTTATATTCAGGATATGCTGGCTTCTTTTTGACTCTCTGAAATATTATGTAAGTTTAGAATTATTTGTTCTGTGAAAGTTTTGTAGAGCTCACCTAATTTACAGAACTGTCTGTGACTGGTGTCTTCTTGAAGAGACATTTTTAAATATTGAATCCATGCCCTTCGTGGCTGTAGAATCATTTACTTTTGAGTCAATTTTAGTGATTTTTATTTTCCAAGGAAGTTATGTGTTTTGTATGAGTTTTGAAATTATTAGCATGAATTTTTAAATGATATTCTCTTATTACTTTGCAATATCTGCTACTTTAGTACATAGGTATGCCCCTTTTCATTCTCAAAGTTGTTTGCTTGTTTCTTCTCACATTTTATGTCTTGCAAATGTGTGTTAATTTTGTTAGGATTTTCAAAGAAGCAAAGTATACCCTGTTGCTCCTTTCTATTGGGTCTTTGTTTTCCATTTCCTCATTATCTGACCTTTCCTTTACTATTTCCTTACTGCTTTCTTTGGGTTTTTTCCTATTATTATGTTCTACCTTTTAAAGTTCAATGTTTAGCTGCTCGTTTCTTTCCACCCTCTCTTCCTTTATAATAAAAGCCTTTGAGGCCATTAACTTTATCTGTAGGCACAAATGTAACTGAAGCCCGTAAGGTTTGATTTAGAGTAGTTTCACCATTTTTCTTCACCATATATTTATTATAGAGTTTCTTTAATTTCTATTATAGTCTCTTCTTTTTTATTCATTTCTAGTGTAATTTCATTGTTGCCTAAGAATGTGGCCTGTTAGGTTAGATTCTTTGAAATGCTTAGTACTTAATCAATTTTTATAAAGGTTCTATGTGTCCTTGAAAAGAACATGTGTTCTCCAATTATTGGTACAGTGTTCTATATACATCTCTCAAATCATGCTTTTCAAACATGTAGTTCAGATCTTCTCTGTCATTATTGATTTTGATCTGCTGGACTTATCACCCTCTGAGAGCAGGATGTTAATATCTCCCGCTTAGATGGTAAATTTGTCAATTCTTCCTTATAGATGGATCAATTTTTGTTTTATATATTTTGAAGCCACACTATTAGATACATTCAGATTTAGAATTGTTACATAGTTATAGTGAATTGAACATTTTATCAATGTGTAATGAGCTCTTTTTTTTTAATCTCTAAAAACGTTTTTGGCCTTAAAGACTATTATATCTGAAATATATATACTATACCAAATGTCCTTCAGCATTTGCTTGGTGTATGATTTTTTTCCACCCTTACTTGCAGCCTTTCTATATCCTTGAATTTTGATGTTTATCTTGTAACTGGCATATATCTGAACTTTGTTTTGTTATACTTTTTAATCCAGTTTGGTAGTCTTTATCTTCTAACTGGAGCATTTAGCCCATTTACATTGATTGTGATTTCTCATTTATTTGGGTTTATTTCTACCATCTTATATTAAACATTTTAAAAAACTTATTTCTTCCTTCTTTTAGATTAACTGAGTTTTCCCTGCATTCCAATTTTTCTTATACTGGTTTTAGAAGTTATTCACTCTATTTTTATTGTTTTAACTCTTAAGTTTAACAGTAGTTAAATTACATTAAAAGTAAAATTAAAAGTTATTTACCTTAGTTTGAGCTCCCCAAATAACAGAGTCTAAGACAAAGGCTTGGAGGCAGATGGCATATTTGGCAGGGAACCCAAGGGAGCAGGAGTAAGAGGATATGGAGATAGGGAAGATAGGAAAGAGAAAAGGCCCTTCTAAGGGTCACTGCCATGACCAGTGGGGGACTCATTCTGCCAGGTTTTCTGAGAAGCATGAGCAACAATTTCTAGAATTATCCATCTGGATGATGGGAATTGTGGGCAGTTATCTATGCCTTCCTATTCTTTATCGATTGGGAGTTGCCCCCAGGGACAATAACTCACCCAAACCTCTGTACAGCACTGGTACTTGGGCCTGTGGGTGTCCCATGGCTTTGGAGAAGTCCTTGCAGCATAGAGAGGCAAGGAGCACAGTGCATCAGAGGTGGGATGCTGTCAGCATAATTGTGAGGTCACTGATTACTGTGCACTGTAGCTTCAGTGTCTACCACACGAATTATCATCTTTACTAGTCTCTCAAAAACAAGGATCTTAGGATGCTTGAAATCCAACCCCCTCCCCAACTTATATATAATTGTCCAGAATTTTTGTTCTCTACTGAATTTTTAGCGCCACAAATTAGGCATAGTTAATATTGTTTTATGTGTAAATGTTGGTTTAGATTTACCCATCTATTATTTCCTTTGCTCACCAATCCTTCTAGTACTTATACTCTTCTTTTGAAATCACTTTCCATCTTCTTAAGTTAAGAACCTTTGGAAATTCCCTTAGTGAAACCCGTTGTTAGTAAGTGCTTCCAGTTTCTGGTTGTCTGAAAATTTTTTTTTGTTTTCCTTAAAGTCTCATGAGATACAGAATCTTACGTTGATAACTATGTTCTCACAAAAATTTGAAGATCTCATTCCCCTAGATTCTGAGTTTGATTGTTAGTGTTGAGAAGTTATCTGTCAGTGTAATTTTCATTCCCTTGCAGCACTTTGTCTTGTTCCTGGCTTCTTTTAAGGTCCCTTTTTCTTGGGTGTCCTGCGGTTTCACTATGGTGTACCTGGGTGTGTATGTAATGAAGTCAAGCTTTGGTGTCTTTCATCGAATTTGCAAAATTCTCAGTCATTATTTATCCCAGTGTGTCCTCTTCCTGCTTCTTTCTTTTGTCTCCTTTATAAATTCCAATAATAGAGATGCTAGATCTTCTTCCTATCCTTCCTTCTTCTTCCATGACTCTCAAAGTCTCTTTCAGGTCACGTTCAGATTTATGTTTCAGTCCACTAATCCTCTCGTCAACTATTCACTAAGTTTTAATTTCATTTATAAAGGTTTTTTATTTCTAGACTATCTATTTGACTCCTTTTTAAAATCATTCTGGTCAGTTTTTATGTTCTCTTGGTTTGTTTTTTAAACACCCTTTTATTTAATCCCAAGGATATATTAAACATCCTTGCTTTAAATTCTCTGTCAGTTCCAATACCTGCAGTCTTTGTGGTCTTAATTGTGTAGTTGGTTGTTTCTTCTGACTCTTGCTAATGGTGTTTTGTGAGCTCAAGTGTGTATTGATTTCTCATTGAGAGCCCATGTTTAAATTCCCTCTTTATCTGAAGGAATTCTCCAGACCTGCATTTAGAGTTTGTCTCCAGAGAGTGTTTATATTTATTTCTTCCAAATGCCTAGGGACACTACTAACCTGAGACTACCTAAAAAGCTAAATTTTCAGAATACAGGTTTTCAGGTCACATGTAATGTAAATCAAGACAGCAGACCTGCATGAGGGGAGGTTGTGGGTAAGAGTTCTCAGGGGAGATATGTTCTTTCATTCTATTCTGCCCAGAGGGGGCATGTTTTCTCATCATCTTCCTCTGTGGGGTAGGTAACTTTTTAGGTAGCTCACTGAGGGACCTCAACTTAACACGTGGGTGTTCCCACTTTGTTTAGACGCCAACCCTTTTCTTCTGCTTCTTATATGTGTAGCCTGCAAGGACACATGCCAGCTCCAGAGCTCACTAACTCAGATGGATTCAGACATCCTTGTACCTGGTCTCCGAGGAATTCTCTTACTTTCCCACCAGCTCAGCAATGGATTTGGAAGACTTATTTCTTAAACCCAGCATGTTTAGGTAAGCTATACCGAGGGGAGATCTTCTGAACATCTTTTCTTCATTCTTGCCTTCCACAGACTCCATTTTTCAGGTCTCTTAACATACCAACAAGACCCCTGCACATAGACAAAGAAGGTGATATCCTTTCTAGCGCGTTATGGAGGATTGCCAGACGATGTGTGCAAGAGCGACCCCACAGTCATGAAGTCCTTAATCACAGACATTCTTCTTTGGAAACAAGCACTAATCTCCAAAATGATCTACTAAATTTGGGGTTTCCTGTGAGGAACAATATAAGCCTTTTGTGCCTACTCACCCAGCAGACATTAGCTAGCTCTCAAGTCACCAGACCTCCACAGAATATTTAGGTTGGGGGAGGCAAGGAGAAGACAGGATAGCTCTGAAGCCCAAGGCATTGCCTAGAGAGGGCAAGTGGGGAGTGAAGATTAAAGGCAGAAATACATGTTAGTGTTGAGGGTGGGAGGCTAGGTGCAAGGGCATAGTATGAGTTTTCCTAGGGAAACTGAGAGGGGATTGGGGTAAGCAGCAGGAAGAGCTCAATTGGATAATAAATGTAAGCCATGGTATCTTTACTCACTTGCTAAAAACACAGCCTTACTCCAGGGAGAAACATAAATAAAAGGAATGAATAAAATGTGCGTGTTGCAGATTCAAGTCATAGAATCTACTAGTCTGATTCCCTCAGATGAGAAAACAGACCCAGATAGGTAATAATATTTGTCCAAGATCACACTGTGAGAGCTCAAACCTAGGTCTTCAGATTCCTAATTCCAGCATTATTTTTGTCTCCCAACATATCTTATGGTGTGTTTTATACAACACTAGTTCCAGAAGACACTGTCATTGTAAGGATCATATGAAGAAAGAGGTCAGTAGCCAGATATGATTGGGAGACTTTGAGGTGAACAGTTAGATACATTTTGGAGAATTTTTTAAATCCCTTTTAATATGCAACTGTGCTTTGTGTTGCTCAAAGGGAAGGGTGCAGAATAAAGAGCTTCCCAAACTTATATGACTATGGGATCTGTTTTTTAATTGAATATCTCAAGGAATTAATGTTCAGCAGAAAACAATTTGGAAGATGCTAAGCTATGTTGTAAGGCTCTTCTAATTCTATAACTTTTCTAAAATGTTTGTTGAATTCACAACAACAAGCATTTCTTGAGCACAGGCCATCTGCCCTGCACATTGCTGAAGCAGAGGAGGATACCAGGATGAATACGTTTCCCAGCACTGTGATGCTTATATTGTCCTAACAACATTCAGACATATGCACATATCATTGTAACCCTGCACAGAACATGATCATGTGGCACAGATCATTGTAACCCTGCACAGAATATGATCAAATTACAATGGTGTTTTAGTCATTGAAAGGTTGAAAATTTCACAGCTGGACAGAACCTTCACATCACTTCATCACTGAGACAGCTGACAGACACCTAAAGTTAACTTTTCCAAAACTGAGCCTCTGATATCCACCCACCCCTGCACCATGAAAACCTGTTTCTTCCAGTCTTCCTCATGTTAGTTAATGACATCATTCTGTTTACTCAGGCTAAAAATTGCATAATCTTCCTTGACTATTCTTTGACTGTCACATCTCACAACTAATCCTTCAGCAAATTTTGTTGGCTCTACCCTCAAAATACATCCAAAATGCAAACATTTGTCTCCATCCTCACTATCACATGGGTGCAAGGTATCATCTCTACCCTAGATGACAGCCATAATGTAGTCTCCCTGTGTACAAATCTCCCTACCTTGGTGCCCCTATATCTTTCCTCATCACTGTGGTAGGTATAATCCCTTCAAAATCCAAGCCAGCTCATGGGATCCCTTGGCTCAAACCCATACAGTGCCCCCTGCATTAAACCAAGAGCAAACACAAGTCCCTACCATGCCCTGGAAGGTCCTAACTGATTTGACCCCATTACCCCCTTTGGCTTCCCTTATTCTACCTACCCTGGCCTCTACAGTCTTCCTTCAACTCTCTAGGTAAATTCCTACCTCCACTCCATCACATTTCCTATTTCATCTTCCTGGACCATTCTTCACCAGATGCTCATATGTTCTCTCCTTGCACCTCCTTCACATCAGTGTTTCAATGTCATCTTCCAGCCAGAGAACACCTGTTGTATGTAATTCCCACCCCAACCCTGGCATTCCTTCCCCTGCTTTATTTTTTCTCTGAACAGTTATCTAATTATTCATTTGTTTATTATTTCTCTCTCTCCACTAGAATATAAGCTCTGTGGGAACAAAGGTTTTCATATCTGTTGTCTCCTGCTGCTTCCCCAGAACTTAAAGCAGCACCTCACACATAGGAGGAGCTCAACAAATATTTGTTGAGTGGAAAATGAACAAGCATATTGTAAATGTTGAGAGAGCCTTAATGAAGAAGGTGGCATTTGGGAAGAGCTTTGGAAGAAGGGGCTGAGTGAACAGAATATTGACAGAAGCCCTCAGAGCAACTGCAACCAGATCCATCTCTGCCAGTAACTGAGATCCAACCTTGATCCAACCATAGCTTCTCTTGGTTGGAGTTTTTTGTTTTTTTTTTTTAATTTTCTCTGAATTTAATGACTCCACTTTTTAAAATCTGAAAAAAGTTGACATCCAAATAGGTGTTTTCAGTGTAATTGGGTTATTTTTCTGACTTAACAGAAACAACTTAATCAAATTTTGATTGGAAACTTGCAAAAAAATATGATCAGTTGCAAGTGTTAGTAATAGTGAAGTTGTTAGTTTTCTCTTAAGCATTCTTTTTTTAATTGAACTGTAGTTGATGTACAATATTATATGTTACAGGTGTACAACATAGTGATTCACAATTTTTAAAGGTTGTACACCATTTACAGTTATTATAAAATATTGGTGATATTCCCCATGTTGTATAATATATCCTTGTAGCTTATTTTATACATAATAGTTTGTACCTCTACCCCCACATTTATCCTTCCCTCTCCCCACTTGTATCTCTTGTTTGGGCTTTGATTGATCATAGACTTTAGGCTGGGATGGGTTTCTGGGTCTGGGGAGAAGAAAGAGCGTGTGACTCCACCTCTGTTTCCTCCAGAATAGTTTTGCTCTTCTCTCACGGACATTTAGCATTCTGCACAAGATTTCCTTTGAAAAGCCTTACACTGCTAAAAATGAAAGCTTGAAAACCATTGCCCTGGGTGGTCTCTAAGGCACCTGGCCTTCCTTGAACATTAGGAGATCACATGGACCACCCAGGTGGATAAAAGCCACCCAGCTGGAAGAAGAGCCCTTTGGCTCAATCTAATCTGTTGTGGAAGGGGTGAAACCACACCTTTGTCTGGAATCCTGAATTCTGGTTGGGTCAACTGATCTCCCCAAGGCTGGTGTGGGAGAGATGCAAAGCCAACCTCCCACAATCTAGTTTAGTGGGTGAAGAATGGAGCAGACAACCCAGCTTGGGGAATTCAGCAGGTGTCAAAACACAGTTTGTCCAACTTCCTGGATAAAGTAAGAGCCCAGGATTCCAGCCTCACACTAATTAAATCATAAAAGAAAATGATAGAGTGAAGAAAGAAGACACTGAATAGTTGAAAGCTTCTGAAAGTCTGTGCTAATGATAGCTGATTCTACATTAGCACGAATGCCTTCGGTTAACAGGAGAAATGTGCTGAAGTGAAGGCTTTTGTCAGACCAAACACATCTGTGAATAATTGAACAATATTCATGTCGAAGGAGTCAGCAATTTATCACTGACTCGGCCTCCACTTTTAGAAGGACTGAATAACTTTTTGAGTGAGATTAAAAACGTGTACACACACACAGCTACTCTTGTTGCAGAAGAAAGTTCAGAACCCAACAGCTCTTATACGTGACCATTTGAAATCATCTGAGCTTTAATTATGCAGGATTCAGAATCAGATGCAATTAGCTTGAACATTCTCTGCCCCCCTCCAGTCACTCCAGGGGGAAGGTCACTGCTCAGTCCATCAAAGGCTTTTCCTGTGGCAAGTGTGCTGTCTCTGGGCCACCAGCCCCTATGCACCTCAGACCTCAGAGGGGGGATGTTCTCTCACATCCTCACAGAACTCACAGATGTCTCACAGAACTGAGGCAGCTGTGAGCCAGGCTGTGAGAATCAAATTTTCGTGATGAAAGAAGAGACTAGAAAAAACTTTAAGACAGACATGAGTACATGTCTGTCTTAAAGGTCAAACAGGAGTTGACCTTTGTTGGTAGGAAACCCAAGAGGAAGAAGGACAGTGACTTGACAGAGATACAGCAGTGACAGCACCACACTGTCCCTCAGCTTCCTCATATCTTCAGACGAATGGACCCACACACCCCCTCTGCAAGCCAGGGGGTGGTCTGCAAAACAGAGGGAGCTCTGCCAGACCCCCAGGCTGGAGAGGCTTGGAAACATGGAGAGGAGTGGAATTGCTGGCCTCTTGAATGCATTGCAGAGCCCTGGAGATGGGCCTTTGGCTCTGTCAGTAACCCCTTCCTGTGGGAGGCCTTGCACCTAGAGTTGGGCTCCAGAAGGAGAAGGGAAAGGAAAGGCAGCCCTTGAGTGGAAATCTCCCACCTTCCACATACATGTATGTGTGTATGTATGTGTGTAAGTGTGTATATACATGCACATGTATATACGAGTGTGTATTGTGTGTTTGCATATGTACATCTTGTTATGTACATGTGTGTTTATGTATGTAACTGTGTGTATGTGTGCATATATACATGTGTTTGTCTACAGGTGTGCATGTATGTATTATATGCATGTGAGTGTGTGTATGTGTATATTCTATGTGTATGAATGTATGTGCATGTGTGTATGGATGTATATGTGGGTGTGCATGTGTGTGCACGTGTGTGTAAATGTATATGTGTGTGCATGTGTGTATATATTACATGCATGTGTATGTGTGTGTTTGTATGGGTGTGTGTGCACTGTGTGTGCATGTGTGTATGTAAGTGTGCATGCATGTGTATAGTGTGTGTATATGTGTACGTGTGTATGTATGAGTGTATGTTCATGTATGTGTGTTTATGTGTTTGTATCTTTGGTCATTTCTTCCAGAAGTTTGGAGACAACTAACTTAGATCACAGGTGGAGGAAACTGCCGTCCCCTGGAGAGTAATTTTGAGACAGGGACAATGGCATTGATCAAAGTGAATGCCTGGTATTACCATTTGGGAGATGGAAGCTGCTCTGAGTGGAGCCCTCTCCAATGACCCTCCCCTGCCTGGCCATGCCCTCCCAGGCCACCAGCCCACAGCCAATTCCCCCCCCACCCTGCCCAGATCCACGCCTGAGATGTCCTCACACCCAACCGCTAATGAAGCTCCACTCCACTCTCAGGGAGGGATGAGAGGCCAGGAGGAGGGGATGAGCTCCAGATGGGGCCTGGCAAGAACGTGATGGGATAAAAATAGAGCCAGCAGCAGCTTGTTTTAAAAGTGAATCTTAGGTGGGTGTGCAGTTTTCTTTGGGTAGGACCCTGAAGACCCTGAGTCCTATAAATGCTTCGCCCTCACCCCCAGCAACCCCCTTAGCACCATCTCCTTGCAGGGTCCCCCTTCATAGGAAATGCATCCATATTAGTGGGTTTCCCAGCCTAGGGTCACCTTCAGGCATGAACATGAGTACACAACTATTCATTCCTGC
>NW_006776652.1:707685-740719 GCF_000442215.2 Lipotes vexillifer
ATTCCTGCTCTTCCTCAACACCCCAACCACTCTCTACCCTGGTAAAAAATCAAGTTAAAATAATTTGTCACTACCACACTGCGTGGTCTTGGACAGTCATGCTTTTTTTCCTGTTCTCTAGTTTCACAGCCATAAAATGAGGTGTTGGGACAAACAGCCTCCAAACTTCCTTCCACTTTTTTCACTCTCTCTTCCTCTAGATCATAAATAGTAAATTGAAGAATGCACACGGAGGGGACAAGCCCTTGCTTCATCCCCACCTGCCCTCTCCATCTGAGCAGATGGGCAGTTTTCTGAATAATTAGCCACAAGAAGCCTCAGGTGGCAGGTTTGGACCTTCCTTCCAGCTCTCCTTTTATGCCACTTTCTCCACCCTACCCCCATCAGCTGTCAATTCACCAAACTGTGGTCACAGATGCAAGTGACATAAACTATGATAGAAAGGAGAAAAATAGAATCTATGACTTTCACCAACTTGGAAATCCTAGGATTAACCAGCTTCATGTCCAGATTTATCCAAGGGCTTAAATGATGTCACCAGGACCCTGTTCATCACCTGCTAACTCCATTTGTTCAGGGCATCTCAGACAGGGTCTTCTTTCAGGGTGGGCTGTGGCTGCCCCAGTCCCTCAATTCTTACTGATTCCACTCCAGGAAGACATAAGGCATTTCTCTTCCAGTAGCTCACATAACAGTCCTAGATTTGCACTGAGTAGATAAGCCAAGGTCAAGAGTCCACCCCTGTGAGGGAGGAGGACTGGGGGGCAGGGGGGGCAGAGTTTGGGTAGAGGTGGATGTTTCTGTTCATGGTACCTTAGAAGAACTTGGAACCCAGGATGAATAAGCAATGGCTAAAGGGGGCAATGGATTCCATTGCTCTGGGATTTTAGTCATACAATTTTGTATCAATGTAACGTGAAATGTCCTGCCTCCTCTTCCTCTCCCCTCTTGGTCTCCCCATCAGGGGAAGGTATTATAGTCACCAAATGAGAAATGGGAGTGCTGCTTGATTTGTGCCAAAGGCAGTGGGTCAGAATCTCTCAGGAAGAAAAAGTGGGTGGAGACACGCAGAGCATCACCAAAGAACACACACACACACACACACACACACACACACACACACACACACACACACATACACTGTTGGGTGCAGGCTGCATTCCAGCTCAGGCCCACCAATAGGAGCATTGCCTTTGCTCATGCCTGTTCATTAATTGCAGACAGATGGTATGCTCTTGACCCAGACAAGCCAGATCCTGGGAACACCACCCTCCAGGCTCACTGCCCACCCTTGCCTTCTGGGTCCCCTGTCTGCCATCCCCTGTCCCTCAGAACCTTCCCTCCCACCACCAGGCAGGCTGCTCCGCCTCCTCCAAAGGCATCTGCAACCACAGACTGAGTGACTCAGAACAACAAGAAATCTCTCTCCAACATGAGATGCTGCCTCTTTGCCCAGAAACCTCAATTTGTTTTCAGGCTGAACGTTACAGTTTGTAAATAACATAAAATAAATGTATGCTGTTGTTTTTTTTACACTTAATACCATGATTGCTGAAGAAAGCTGGGGAGGGCAGTCTGCACCAGGCAGGCGGTTTACATTTAGAGAGGAAAGGAAAAGGAGCAGAAATCACATGCAGCAAGTCTATGATGGGGTTAGAGAGGAGTCACCATCACCTAGCTTATTTGCCCCCTCCTGCCCAGGGCCCCTCTTCACTTCAGCGCTGGTTCCCTAAATAAGAATCTAGACATCCCAGACCTCCTCCCAGCAAAGCAGCAGGGGATATATTGGATAGGCTGCATCCTTGTCCTTTCCTCATACGTGCTGCAGGACAACACACACAAACATGCTCTCTCTCTCTAAAACCATGTCTTTGATATTTTCTTTCTTCCTGCCTAAAACATTCCCTCTCTTTCACCTCTTTGAGTCACACCCCTTCGTGAGACCCAAACCCAGTGCCTTCTTCCCCAGGAAACCTCCTCTCCCTCCCAAGCCCAGGAAAGCTCTTTTCTTTGGAACTCCGGCTGTAACTCATGTGTGTACCCCTCACATGGACCTCACAGTGTTGGCTCTTCCAGGTCCATTTCATGACAATTAAGATGCAGGAGAGCCTAGGCAGGCAGCATATAGTAGTGTCACACCAGCTCAGTTGGAATCCTGGCTCTGCCATGTCATAGTTTGGCACCCTTGGGCGATGTACTTAACCTCACTGTGCCTCAGTTTCCTCCTCTGTAAAATGCTGAGGATGATACTATTATCACCAACTGCTCAGGGTGGTTTAAGGATTCAGAGAGTGACTGCCTGTCAGGCACTCAGAACAGCACATGGCACATAAAAGCTGTTAGCATGTCCTCCATTCTCTCCCAGCTGGACCCTGGATGCCTTAAGAGGTAGGACTCTGTCTTCTGTCTGCTCCGCAGAGCCTGTACACAATGCGTGCTCAATAGGGTGTGTTGCACAAGCATTGGCTGTATACCTGGGAAAACAACTTTAGGAAGCAGGGGATGTGAGGGTTGCCATGCTGCGGGGGTCCCGGCAGACCCAGCTCCAGGTGGACCAGCCTGGCTCCCTTCCCCCTTGAGGGTGTGTGCACCTTCCTGTCCGCCTGCTGGTCCCACTGTCTCTAAGAGGAAGGCTGGCCCTCGTGATGTTTATTTTATAAACTGTTTTCTTTATGTGTACCTGGGTTGTCCCATGCCAAGCCCACAGAATAGCAAATACACTTTTAAAAATGAGCAGGCTATCAACAGAAACAATATCCATAACATTCAAAAAGGAAGGCAGGAGGTAAGTGATGAAATTAAAGATATTCATGGCGGGAGCTGAAGAGCAGAGAAAGGAGGCCGGCCGTGGCAGGGCTGGCGGGACTGGTGTGTCTGGCGGGGCACAGGGGCAGGTGTACGATGTAGGGAATCAGGAGCTGAGGCAAACCAGGGAGACTGGCGGATGCCTGGGAAATATGAGGCTAGGGAAGAGGAAACTGAAGGAGAGACAGAAAAAGAAGGGAATAAGCAATCATTCTCAGCAGAGATTTTTGTTTCAGATTAAAGGGCAGAAAAGGAAGAACCTTCTTCCTCCTTTACTTCCCCTATAATTGGATCTTGATAAGACAGTCACACTCTCACCCGAGTGTGGGAAAGGAGATGGTGGAAAGATGACAAACTAGTAAGCTAAGATTGATTATGAACTAAGACTGGTTACGAACTAAATTAGTTGCGATATTTACAACACACAGAGTGCATAGTCAGTGTCAGCCATGCATTCTCATGGTCATCATTATTATTGCACTTATAGTGCTGACATGCATTCACCCTGGAGATCAGGTATAGGGGATACAAAGGTGAATAGAGAAAGTCCCCACCCTGAGGAGGGAGGAGGATGGCTACAGAGACAGGTTAATTCCCAGGTAGGTGAGGAGGGATGTAGGAGCCACCGGGGAGTCCCTAACTACCAGGCCAGAACATGTGAGTTGGTCTTGTGGGGATCAGCCTGTTTCCTCTCTGTGCCACCCGGGGCTGGGTTCACCCGGGGTGAGTCCTGAGGTTCCAGGTTGTGGCTTTCTGTGCCACTCAGTGCTGCGGGGAAGGGGCAAGGGCAAGACACTCCAGCCCCCACCATTGTTCTGCACTCAAAGCCAGCCTGAGCTGCCCTAGACCTTGGGAGAGGCTTCCTCTTATCAGGGTCGTTTTGGAAACTCTGCCTTTAAATTGTTTCCCTGGTTCAATCAACTTTCACATTCATAATACAACAGAGATCTGCAGGGCCGCTGAGTGGAAAGCGTCTGCGGCTTTTCATTTCCTGGCATGATTAGGGGGATAATCACTGTGCTTGGAAAAATAATAAAGCCGGGGTCTGATGTGGGATCAAAGTGAAGAGTCCAGACACATACACAGTCCAAAAGTGCCGTGACACGTGGGCTCAAGCCTTGCTGAGGGGCAGGAGCAGGGAGAGGTCCTCTCACCCAGCCTGCAGAGAAGCCACAAATCAAGCCTGCAGCTGTCCCATCAACATCAGCACAAATTCTACCAACAGGGAAATGTCTTCGTGCTGGCCCTCAGGCCCTCACACTGGGAACACAGAGAGCTGAGCACACTGGCTGGAGGGAGACTTGTAGACACATCTCCCGAGAAAGGCAAAGTGGAGATGGGAGTTGTTGATTGCCAGCTGTTCACAGCTGCCCCTGGCCACCCAGGAGTGGCTGCCCAGCCGTGCAGCTGGGGGACACATAAGGCTAACACGTGCTGAGAAGCAGAGCTTGGTCTGGCCACATCAAGAGGTTCTTAGAAAAGAGACCTGGGATGTGAGGGAGACAGCTCAGGAAGGGAGCCAGAATAAAAGGTAGTGCCAGCTCTGACCCTGCTGGCCAAGACCCCATGTTGGATCTGTTTCCCCATCAGCCTGATAGAGGGAGAAATTCCAGCCCTGACTTCTGGACATGTGAGGAGTAAGAAGGCAGAGACAGAGCTGAAGTATTCATCCTAAGAAGCACTCAACTGGGCTGGCCAGGCAGGGCTGCACCCAGAGGGTCGAGAGGAGGAGCCAGGAGGGTAGAGCTTCTGGGTAAATGAGAACAGCTTGTTCAATCCCTGGAGCACTGCACTCGACCTTGGAGGTGCAAGAGACAGATGGAGACCCAGCAGGGAGGGAGCCCCACTGAAGGACGCAGTGGTGCTCTGAGCCCTTCAGAGAGCTTGGCGGCTGCATGATAGCTCTCTGCTTTGCCCTTGACACAAGTCACCCCCCACAAGTCATTGTGCCCAGACAGTGCCAGCCACACTAGCTATCAGATGTTCATTTCCTTCTTTCCTCCCCTCTCTGGGTCTCTGACCCCACATCTGTAAAATGAAGGGATAGTACCTGCCAATGTCTGAGCCCCTCAGATTGTCCATCCTGATGTTCACTGAGGAAAGTGTTTTGTTGTTTTTTTCCCAGTATCATCACTGCATTTTATTTTAATTTTTTTACCTCTTTATTAGAGTACAATTACTTTACATTGTTGTGTTAGTTTCTGCTGTATAACATAGTGAATCAGCTATATGTATACATATATCCCCATATCCCCTCCCTCTTGAGACTCCCTTCCACCTTCCCTATCCCACTACTCTAGGTGGTCACAAAGCACCAAGCTGATCTCCCTGTGCTATGCGGTTACTTCCCACTAGCTATCTATTTTACATTTGCTAGTGTATATATGTCAATCCTACTCTCTCACTTCAACCCAGCTTCCCCTTACCCCCACCCTGTCCTCAAGTTCATTCTCTACATCTGCTTCTTTGTTCCCATCCTGCCCCTAGGTTCATCACAACCATTTTTTAATTTAGATTCCACATATATGTGTTAGCATATGGTATTTGTTTTTCTCTTTCTGACTTACTTCACTCTGTATGACAGACTCTAGGTCCATCCACCTCACTACAAATAACTCGATTTTGTTTCTTTTTATGGCTAATATTCCATTGCATATATGTGCCACATCTTCTTTATCCATTCATCTGTCAGTGAACACTTAGGTTGCTTCCATGTCCTGGCTATTGTAAATAGTGCTGCAATGAACACTGGGGTACATGTCTCTTTTTGAATTATGGTTTTCTCAGGATATATGCCCAGTAGTGGGATTGCTGGGTCATATGGTAGTTCTATTTTTAGTTTTTTAAGGAACCTCCATACTGTTCTCCATAGTGGCTGTATCAACTTACATTCCCACCAACAGTGCAAGAGTATTCCCTTTTCTCCACACCCTCTCCAGCATTTATCGTTTGTAGTTTTTTTGATGATGGCCATTCTGACCGGTGTGAGGTGATACCTCATTGTGGTTTTTTTTTTTTGTTTCCAGCCGCTCCGCGGCATGTGGGATCCTCCCGAAACGGGGCACGAACCCGCGTCTCCCGCATCGGCAGGCGGACTCTCAAGCACTGCGCCACCAGGGAAGCCCCCTCATTGTGGTTTTGATTTGCATTCTTCTCATGATTAGTGATGATGAGCAGTCTTTCAGGAAGGTGGTTTCTTGAAGGGCAGAACTTAGAGAAGGACTTTCAGGGAATTGTTGCGGCTTTTTATTGCAATTATTAATCGACATGTTTCCCAGCCCCAATATAACTTCTCTGAAGGCAGAAATCTTGTTTCACTTGTCTCTATACTGTTAATGCTTAGATCATCGTCTAGCATATATAACACAAAAGTGCCACAGTCTGATTTTATGAACAAGTGCCCCATGGATGCCAGGCTTTAGAAAGCTAGCCAGCAAATCCAAACTCACCCAGATTCACAGTGCATGGCTAGACATCCCTTCAAAACAAATGGGCAAGAAAGTGTGGGATTTGAACCCCAAAACCAGGTTTCAAGACCCAGTGTAGTAACAGTTTTATTTTAGAAAAGGCATATATGGGGTGGTGCACTGAAATCCCCTGCTATCGTGAGAGAAATCTGGGAGTCAGAGAAAAATGCTATACATGGAACCAGTCACCCCAGATGGTCCAGAGTTAATGCAAAATTTCTTGTAATGAAAACCAGGCCAGGATAAAAAGAGAATGAGCCTTTAGCAAAACAAGGTCAAGGTTATTATTTCTCAAAGAGTAGGGAGGCATTAGCTGGTTTTCCCCAGACTGGTGGGAGAATTCCATATGTAGCCTAGACTGGGGATTCTATCAAGAAAATTTATTTTCAAGAAGGCCAGTTACATTTTCCTTCAAGAATCTCGGGAGGGATACCAGCCAGTCTCTGCAGTGGGGATGGCGGGGATGCAGCTCCAAGGCTGCAGCTACCCAAGCTTTTCTCTGGCTTCTGCCACCCACCACCTTCTAAAATAGCAAAGGCCAAGCCTCAGAAGGCCCCACTGGCTTTTGCCTGGAGCCTGGCGTAGGAGCACATATAAAACTCCTGGTTTGGGGCTGGGACCTGCTTCGGTGGTAGTTGGTGAAGGTGGGGTGGTCCAGGGACAGAAGGCCAAGGCTTAAATGGGAGGGCTTAAAAAGACTCACAGACATAGGAACAAACTTGTGGTTACCAGAGGGGAAAGGAGGGAGATAAATTAGGAGTATGGGATTAAGAGATACACACTACTATGTATAAAACAGAAAAGCAACAAGAATTTACTGTATAGAACAGGGAACAATATTCAGTATCTTATAATAACCTATAATGGAAAATAATCTGAAAAAAATTATATATACATATATGTATATCTGTGCGTGTGTGTGTGTGTGTATATATATATATATATATATGTATATATATATATATAAAACCAACTCACTTTGCTGTACACCTGAAACTAACACAATATTGTAAAGCAACTCTACATAAATTTTTTAAAAGAGAGAGCATTTGAGGAATATAAGAACTTAAAATAGGGGTGGCTGGGGAAAACTGGAGCCTCCTGGAACAAGGATGTGTGTGTAAGAAGATCCCACCCATGTGTGAAATAAGGGATCAAGTTCACTCTTAAACTCTGCTAAAGTCAAATAACTACTCCAGTTTCCATGAGATGCCAAGGTGCACGCTGCCCCGGGGAGGTCAGGCAGGGCAGAATTGGGACAGGAGGAGCCTGTTCCGCGGTCATCCGACGGACACAGGCCCGCCCCATTGCTGATCACCAGCAGAAGTTCCTACAGACAGTCCCCCCAGATCAGAGGCCGCAGGTCCTCATAGAGCCTTCTCTGAACTTAAGCTTCCTTGTTCATCAACTGTGGGCGATCAATACCACATCTCCACACACACCGAGTATGAGGCACACATGATAAGGTGAGAGGAAGAACTTTAGGAACAGAAAGCCACTAACCAGTAACTGGAAAGACCACAGCACACCTCCATCCCCTGTTCTCTGGCTCTCCTCACTGTAACCTTAGCCGCCATTTAGCACAGATGATCAAGGACCTCTTCTCCAGGCAGGCTTTGATGTCACCCCTGCACCCTTCGCGAGGTTTTACAGAGAAAGAAGTCTGAGAAGACTCCTCCTCGAGTGGTATCGGCGTCCCTCAATCATTCTCTGTTAACACCCTCTTCTTGAGGCATCTCACCCACCACTCTGGCTCCAGATGCCCTCCACGTGTTCTGACTCCCAAAGCATGCCAAGATGGGCACTGTCTAGCGGACATCTCCACCTCAAGGCCCATATTAGTCAGCTCGGGCTTCCATAACAGAGCGCCACAGGTGGGCGGCTTCAACAACACAGATACCTTTTCTTTTCTTTAGTTTTTAATAATTTTTATTGGGGCCCAGTTGATTTACAATGTTGTGTTAGTTTCAGATGTACAGCAAAGTGAATCTGTGGTAATATACATGTATCCACTTGTTTTTAGATTCTTTTCCCATATAGGCCATTATGAAGTATTGAACAGAGATTTATTTTCTTATGGTCCTAGTGTCTGGAAGTCCAAGATCAAGGTTTGGAGGGTTGTTTTCTGAGGCCTCTCTTCTTGGCTTGTAGACGGCTGCCTTCTCTCTGTGCCTTCACATGGTCTTCCCTCTGTGCATGTCTGTGTCCAAATCGCCTCTTCTACACCAGTCATTTGGATTAGAGCCCAACCTTGTGACTAATTGTACCCTAATCACCTCCCTGAAGACTCTATCTCCAAATACAGTCACATTCTGAGGTACTGGGGGTTTGAAGAGAGGGGTGCACAATTCAGCCCATAGCAAAGCTGTTCTTTGCTGTTAGCAACTCCAGGAAGTCTTTTCTGAGCACAGCCTCTGCATCAAGCCAGAAGAAGGTGGGGGGGACTCCTCTGTGCTGCTTTATATCTCATCATAGCACACTCCTCACCCCTGAGTTCCATCCAGCCTTGACCATCAGAAAGACAGGACCCTGAGTCTTCATCTCTGGGTCCCCAGCACCTTGCACAGTACCTGGGAGACAGTGGTGCTTAATAACTGTCCAGGGGATAAATGAGTGATTAAAGATGTGTCATGCTCTGTCTTGGTCAAAGAGGAAAGCTATCCTCTATCTGATTTTACAGAAGGATTATTCCAACACATACCATATAACACATGAGTAAAGACCAGGTTTGATTTCTTGCTCCCTTTTATTGTGTAATCGGTAACTTCTGAAAATCCTTAAAAATAAGCTGCAGGGCTTTGCCTAAGGATCAGAAGACTGAAGAAGAGGATGATGTCTAAGGTCCCTGCAAGAAGCACTATTAATATGATGCTGGCATTACAAGGGATATCAATATCAATAGCAATATTTGTGCCAAAAAGCATCAGCCTCAATATTTTGCAGTTCCTTACAAACACCTTTAATGGGTGATGACAGATGGGAGATTTCAGGGTGGAATTGAAATGGGCTGTTATGTGGGCTGAGGAATGGGAAGCAGCATGGGCGCTTCTCCTGAACAAGATGGGCCTTCCACTGCAACCCCCCACACCTTGCAGGCTGTTCCCTGGATGCCCCCCACCCACCAGGGTTTCAGGTCCTGGGGTTCTCTTCAGAGGCTAAAGGGCAGAAGGAAAAAACTCTTCAATCTATGAACTATGTCTCCTGAAGGCTGTTCCTGCATGTGAGCGAGGTGTTGATTGCAGCTTGAGATGGGTATGTTGCTTCCTCCCATTTTAAGCTGGAAATGTGCTCCTGCAAAAAGTGACATGGGGGTATGGCTTATTTGAAATTGCATCTTGCTGCAAATATCTCAGGGGCCTTACCCTTTGAAGAGCTCCTTTGGCAAAATAATTTATATAGCCAAGAATTCTTTTGTGAAATGAATACGGGTGTGTTCTCCCTTAAGCAAATATACTTTACAAATTCAATTTAATTCAACAAATGTTTTCCTATTACTTTTTCTGTATGCAGGGCATCGTGCCAGTGCAGGTGATAACAAAGATAGTTAAGATGTGATCCCCGCCCTTATGAAACTCATATTCTAATAGAGGGAGATAGACACATAAACAAATACTCCTACCAATGTGGTAAGTACTACAACGAAGATATACTGAAAGTTCTCTGGGACACAAGGCAAATCAAACATTTCACTAATAGTGGAATAACCAAGAAAAGTTGCAGAAAGGAGGGGACAAATGGTGTGGGCTTTGAAGTTTGAGTAGCAGTTCACCAGGCTGAAATGTGGCCGTGCCCAACATGATGAGGAATCAATGTACCTACATCTTGAGCACACAGGGTGGTAAGAGAAGGATCATGAAGGAGAAATGAAGAGAAGTATTCTGGACAGACAGCATGCTCTACACTGAAGGATCTGATTTATCCAGACCCAAATTTTTATTCCTCTCCCACTCCGCTATTGTACCTAAGAGGTTGCCGCGGGATTCCTGTAGCTAGCAAGCTCTCCTACCAGGTTGACAAATGACTCAATTTGCAAAGATTTGATTTATGTACTTAGAGAAACTCATTGATTTTGTGGAGAGAGGTACATTTGTAAGGAAGGAATTGTCACATCCAGGTGTACACAGAGAATAAAGAAAAGGAAGGTACTTGCTGGAGTCCAGTGTTCTGGGGCACCAGGCCATACAGGCAACTCCAGGAAAGGGAGGATCAGAATTGAGTGCCTACAGCCACTTGGACTGGATGTGGATTAGGAGAAAAAAAAATCCACTTGAACTGAAACTCATCTGAATGTGTCAGAGCAAAATATATGAAGGAGGACCTGGATCCATCCTGGGGAGGCTCACAGTGTTACATTGAGGAGAGGGCTACTACATTGCTCTGAATGCTCCTCTCAGCTGTGTTGACTGACCCCTTGTAGGTTTCAGATCTCACAGTTCATATTTCTCACCTTTTCTGTGACCCTCTTCTGTCCACCTGCCACCCTCTCCAAGTTTTGTTATGTTTAGAATTCAACTGATGGCCAGAAGGAGCAAACTCATCTTTATCATCACCATCGTCAACTTCTTCATCATCATCATCACCATCACCATCATCTTCATCATCACCATCATCATCATCATCATCTTCTTCATCATCATCATCATCATCATCTTCTTCTTCTTCATCATCATCATCATCATCATCTGTCTTAGTCTGTTTGGGCAGTTATAAAATAAATACTATGGATTGGAGGACTTATCAACAACAGAAATTTATTTCTCACAGTTCTGGAGACAGGGAAGTCCAAGATCAAGGTTTCTTGGTTCATAGATTGCCCTCTTTTCTCTATGTCTCCAAATTGTGGAAGGGATAAAGAACTCTTTAGGGTCTTTTTTATAAAAGCACTAATCCCATTCATGAGGGTTTTACCCTTATGACCTAACCATCCCCCAAAGTCTCCACCTTCTAATACCACCACATTGAGGGTTTAGGGCTTCCAGATATGAATTTGGTCAGGACACAAATATTCAGTCTATAGCAATCACCATCACTTTCTTTGCATATAGTTTGAAAACTATACTCTCTCTCATTTGATGCTGGCCAGCACCATAAGAGGAACTCAGGCTATTATCCCCAAGTTCCAGAAGAGGCATCAGTGGCTAACAGGCGTTATTTAACTTGTCCAGGATCACATAGCTAACTATTTGCATAGATAAACCTAGTCTCCTGGCAACCAGTGCAAGGCACATCGGCCTACAGCACACTGCCAGCTGGGAAGGTGGACCCAGCCTTCATATATGAGCAAAGCAGTGGGAAGGTATAGGGTGTGAATTGAGAGACCTTAGGAAGACCTCCCACCTCCCAATTTTTCCCTGGCTAACCATTCACAAGGCATGAAATTACGCCATGTGATACTTTGTGTGTGTGTACAGTAATGATAAATGGCTTCAATTTACAGAGTTTGTAACTTCTTAAAAGTCCTACATGTTTTACCACAAAACTCATCTTGCGAGAGGGAAAGGGCTATCTGCGTTTGAGATACTTTTCACTGCCAAGTGCAGCTGACACAGGTAGAAGTAATCAACACTTCCGTACAAAGAAGTCTTGAGACAGAGATAGAGCAGCTCCAGGCCTGACCATGATAAAGTCACACAAAGATACCACCAAGCCCCCATGTTTTTGCCACCTTTCTGCTCTTCATCCTCAGCCAAGCTTGTAGCTCTCCTCTTGGTCACAAAATGGCTGCAGCTGGCAGTTCCAAGTGTCTCCTCACATAGCTGCAATCGGAAGGGGAAAAAAAGTGTCTCTCCATTTTATGAAACTGAAGAAAGTGGTTTCAGGCACCTCCCAGTAAACATCCCCTTATATCTCATTAACCTCAGTAGAGTCACAAACCCACACCTAATCAGACCTGGCTGAAAAAATGGAATTTCCTTGATTGGCTTTACCTGCTCAGCATTCTACCCTTAGAGAAGAAGGGTCCATGAAGCATCCCCTACCCCAGCACTTGAATAAAATCTGGGTTCTGTTAACAGGAAGAAGATGAAATGATGCCTAAATTGAAAACTAACAATGTCTGCCATATATCCCCAATTTTCAGAAGGGAAAACAAAGATTTAGAACCTTCCAGAGGCCCCCCTGGAAGGACGGACATCTCTCCCAGTAGCACCACAGTAAGCTATTATCCACTTATAAAAGTATAGTAGTTAAGCTTTATAATACTATCAGCTATTAACACCTTCGCTCCTGTACCACCCATTATTAATCCTATCAGGTGTCTGGTTGTGCAAAGGATTGTTGCAATTAATCCCAACAAATTCTGAATAGTGTTTCTAAATGATCACAACACAAATAAAGCATAAAGTGAGGCTGGGCTTCCACAGAACAGGAACTCAGATCTAAAAGGGGCCTGATGAGGTCCCAGTGGTGAGAGTGATACCGAAATGGAGGGAAGCAGGGGCTGCAGACAATGTCCCTTCACCCATCACCCATCACCCAGCATTGATCCTGGTACCCCAGGTGGGGTTGAGAGGTTGAGAAAGAAAGTGAAATGGGTCACGATGACTACAAACAGTAAGCAACTCTCAGACCAGCTGAGGTCAGACATCAGGGGCTTACCCAGCCCTAAATTCTTCTGCAGAGTAGTTCTTTTTACTGGTAAACATTTCCACTAGTGGCACCAAATTGCAAGTCTTGCTTTTATCCACTCCTTCCCCTGTCTGCTTTTCTGCTGTTGCATTTGTGATCACTGGTTTGAGTCAGGACCAGCAGCAAAAGGGAGGAACACACAGGTGTACATGCTCCCCTCCTCATGGGGTGGTGTTTCCAAATTCCCAACAGATAGTAATCTCCAGGATTTGAGAACAAGAAATCAGAATTCCTGGTAATTCTTGGAAATCCCCCAAATCATATTATTCTGCATTTTTCATAACACTTTATTTGTGTGTCTTAAAATAATAGTGATTATAATAATAAAGAGTGAGTTTTTTGGGAGCTGTAGGATTATCACAGAGGTTTTCTGTTAAAATATATAATAAATGCATGGTTAGTTTTTATTATGAGACAAAATATTATGACAAGATTATATACTTCAGTCATACGTAAAGTGATCTCTTCCAGATATAGACATTTGATAATCACAAACATTAAGAGAAGGGACAGTAACAGAAATAAATGCCAAATAAAAATCATTTAAAACTAAAAGATAATACCACAATGTATAATTTTTAATATTTAAAAGCTATCATCCTTAAAATGAAATTTTAAAACACTCTAAGCATTCACTGCCCTATCCAAAAGTCTCGATCTCTTTTTTTTGTGACAAGTATTCCAGACATAGACAATTTCTCCTATCTTGCATTGACCTCAGACAAATTGGTAAGAGTACGTCCAGTAGCAACTTCAAGTTAAGTGTTAGGGTGGCTTTATATAACCTCCTTTCCTTTTTTAACAACGAAAACATTTTGTCTGCTCGATCTGATTTTGGATGGGTTTTCCAATTCATTATTGCTTCCTCTAATTCAGGTTTTTAAAAACGTTTCTGATTTAATGTTGCAGTATTTCCCCAACACCTCTTTGCATTTCTCCATTCAAGTATGTGCAAAGAATGGTAAGCTACAGTAAATATTCAAGCCATAAACATTTTGTGGTCATGAAACAAAATACCATCCGGATCTCCTAGCAAGGACTCCTAACAGCACCGCACAGAATCATGTACCGAAATTGCCAACTTTAGGGATGTATTTCACTTCCAAAACTTATTATCTCTTGGAACACCACCCATAAAGTAGTCCATGGGTATAAGCTGACTAATATTTATTTTATTTGCAACAGTGACTTACCATTAGCAGCAGACAGCAGCAGATGAATAACTCTTCTCTCGTGGCAAAAACTGGAAGCAAGGCTGACTGATGGGACTTTCATGCTTCTCCCCTACCTGTTCCTGTCCTGACTCCGAAACTCTGACCTTCACCTTCAACTCCTTGGGTCAGCTTCTCCTGCTCTTGTTTTCCACTTTATGTCAGCAGATTCTTTCAAAGCAATAACATCTCTATGTTGATTGTTAAGCTTTAATTCTCATAAGAGACATAATACTTTTGACTATTTTCCTAGTTTCTCAACTGATTTTTCTCAACATTTGGAAAAACATGCACATTTCCTGTGATACGCTGAAAAAATAATTTCTGCCTAGAATATGCTCATCAGGCACAGGCTGATGGGTCCAAGTCAGACCCTGAACAGAGGATGACCCTCTCCCGCAGCCCAGGCATGAGGGCCAGAGGTCCCAGTGCGCCCCCTTCTCACTCACAATTCTCCTTCCACCATGATTCCCGTTCCCTGTCTGCTTAGCCAGTTCACCCCCAAAGCTCACCCAGACCTACCTGCCTTTTCCCCTATCTCTTCTGCTCAAATGTACACTCTTGCTTCTCTCTGCAATCCCAGCCCACACACAAGCACCTCCTTTCTCATGTTCTAATGTTCTGAGCAAAATATCAATTAAAAAAAATTGATGCCTGCTGTATCAGTAAACAAAGGATATTGCAGCCATCAAACCATCACATTACAACCACCCCAAGGGAAAGCCCTTGAGGGAACTCAGAATAGAAACAGGATGCCTGCCACCTAGCAGTCAACCATGGCAGCAACTCCGGATAGTGCACCCTGAGGAGACTTAGGATGAGAAAGCACAGGATACTGGCCCCATATAGCTGAGGTGCTTATCAAAGGAATGATTTCAATGAGCCCAGACTCTTGCACCTTCCCATACAGAGAAAAGTGCTAAATTCCTTAACTTGAGATGTCTGGTTTTCTTTAATTTTCAGTAATCTTTTGATGTTCCAACTATCTGGTTTTTGTTGCAAAAACTCCTATAAATCCTGGTTCCTCCCTTATCTCTTCCAAGCAATCTCTCAGAGCTGTCTGACATGCTGTGTCCTGGACTTAAGTCCTCAGTTTTGTCCACCAAATAAAATATAACTCTCAACTTTTAGGTTGTGCATTTTTTTCAGTCAACAAAAGTATCAACCATGAGCTTGGTCTAATTGCCACTATGACAATTTAACGGAATGCAGACTAAGGTGTGAATCATACATCAATGTCCACTTACTTTTAGCGTGATGCTGACTAGGTTACTTCATCGTACAGAACCTCAATTTTTTTCATCTATAAAATGGAGCTAAAACATTCCAGCTCATAATTTTTTAATTTATTTTTTTAAATTTTCTATTGGAGTATAGTTGAGTTACAATGTTGTGTTTGTTTCTGCTATACAGCAAAGTGAATCAGTTATACATATACATATATCAACTCTTTTTATAGCTTCTTTCCCCATATAGGTCATAATATACAAACAGCTCATGCAGCTCAATATCAAAAAAACAAACAACTCAATCAAAAAATGGGCAAGAGACCTAAATAGACATTTCTCCAAAGAAGACAAAGACAGCCAAAAAGTACATGAAAAGATGCTCAACATCACCAGTTATTAGAGAAATGCAAATCAACACTGGCTCATACTATTTTTGAGAAGATGAAACAATATAGGTAAAGCATAGAGCTGTTAAATGCTAGGAAACTGTGAGTTTTCCTCCTCTCTCTCCAAAAAGAATTTTATTTGAGTTTTAAACGAAGAGTCTTTGAGAGCAAATGGATCTTGTAGCAGCTACTGGGATTGCAGGCCTAACTCCCAGCAGCAGAATCCACTGTATTTGCAAATACAAACGTGCGGAAGTGTCGGCAAACACCTCTCTTCAGGCTCCCTAAAAGGTCTATACTATCCACTAAGCCTGTGTCAATTCCAGTAACTTCTCTGCGTGTTTCCAAAGTAGGACCTGAACGGAGAGGGTGAGCCCACCAAACCCAGTGCCTTACCCACTGGCGCTGCCCTCAGCCTGGCCTGAGGTAAATGCTCAATAGATATTTGCCAAATTGAATTTCCTTCTCCCTGGATCAATCCCTGGCAGAAGCAAGGAGCTGGCCCCCCGGGGTGGCTCCAGTGCCCACAAGCTTCATGAGTCAAGTCTTCAAAGGCTTTGTAACAGCCACCCCCCTCCCCTTGCCTCCGACCTCTCCTGCTTCTTCAGCATGCTTATGGACATAATTACAGCATGTTACTGATTTCCTGACAGCCACCTTGATGTAACTATTTTACAGAATCAAGCTAATTTCATACATTGAGGTTTTTATGGGCTCTGGCTGACTCAACCCAAGAAGTCATTTTGTCTCCTCCTTGGGCTCTCCCGCCCCTTCTCAGAATACTGCTTCTCTTGGTCCCTCCCTGAAGCCCAGCTGGGCTGCCTGCAATCCAGAGCCCCTGTCTTTTCCTTGCAGCCCCACTCTGATGGTCTCATGAGTTGACCTGCCGTATCTTGGGGAAACAGCGAGGTCTTCGAGGCCCCAAGAAGTCAGGGCAGTGCATCTGAGGCAGGGGGGAGGGAGAAGGAAACCAATTATTCTTCTAATTTTTAAAGGCTGGGTCTGCTACTCTGAATACATTCCTGGACCCACTGAAATTTTCCTTCCCTACGTGCATCTACTAATCTACAGTATGCAGAGCCTTTCAAGAGACATAATCGTATCTAACCTGCATACCAATCCTATGGTTGTGCTATTATGTCCATTTTACAGATGTGGAAAATGAGGCTGGAAAGGTAAAGCAGCTTGGTAAAACAAAATATTAACAGCAAGCATATAAACACCCTTCATACAAAGGCTTCCCATGGGCACATGTTCTTCCTTTGGAGATGCAGAGTTGCAGAGCCAAGACTTAAACAATTCTCATGCCAAGCCCTTTTCTCTACACTGCTGCTTCTTTGCTGCTCTTTCTTGGGTCCATACACGCAGTTCCCCTTCACACAGCCTGGTCTTGGCCACCACGCTCTTCTTACACACCCTAGTATGGCCCTCCCCTTTCTGGCTATCCAGCTCTCACCCGTCCTTGAAGGTATGAAGGAGCACTCCTCTACTCCTACTTCTACCAAGAAACCTTCCCTTATAAATCCATCTTTCTGTGACACTCTCTACTCTGAATGTAATGGCCATGTTGTCTATTAGATAATAACTCTACATAAGTAGACATTTAATAAAGTTGTTCTAATCTTGGAAGTCCCTGAATGTAGTGTATCTGGGTTGGCTAAATCCCCATCATACAGTTCCCAATAGATATCAATGTTCCAGTTTCCCAGCGGACACCATCCTCTATTTAAGGGGACACAGGACACCAGGGAAGTTGAGTTCAGCCCTGGTTCTAAAAGCGGCAACCAAGACCAAGGCCAGGCCAATCAATACATCCATGTGACCTGAGTGGTCCAATGAGAAGGAATATCTAGGCTGTAGAGAGATTGGCTCTTCCTGATGGATGTGAAAGAGAGGAGAGAGTGTGCCAACAGTAGATCCAATACAGAGGAAGCAGTCAAGAACTGGAGAGAGAGAGGGAGAGAGAGAGGAGTCTAGGTCAAACATTTTGAGATCAAGCCTCGCCTGAAGTTAACAAAACCCTTTCTCCATAAGCTGGGATGAAGTGAGGGAGTAGCACTGACATGTATACACTACCAAACATGAAATAGACAGCTAGTGGGAAGCAGCCGCATAGCACAGGGAGATCAGCTCGGTGCTTTGTGACCACCTAGAGGGGTGGGATAGGGAGGGTGGGAGGGAGGCTCAAGAGGAAGGGGATATATATATATACATATAGCTGATTCACTTTGTTATACAGCAGAAACTAACACAACATTGTAAAGCAATTATACTCCAATAAAGATGTTAAAAATAAATAAATAAAATAGTCATTCGGCCTAAAAAAAAAAGCCCTTTCTCCAGACTTTTCAGTGACAGGAGTCAACTCATTTCTGTTTGTTTAAAGCAGTTTCAGTCAGGATTTATAGCCCCCAAAGTACTCTAGTGTAAATACTTGAATAGCGAAGTTGGTTCTATAATAGTGCCTATCAACCTAGAGGCAACACAACCCTCTATTCAGACTTTTCTGTTCTTAAAAAAAAGATATCAAAACCAAATTTTTTAGCTCCTTTGATCCTTTTTATGACTTATTGGATTTTTGTTTTTTCTGAATACAAAATAATCCATTAGAGACACTAGAGAAATCCCACCACTACTAACAACAAAAATGTACTTACTTTTATTTTAAAATGTATGTTTTATAAAATTGGGATGGATCATCCTGCTGTGTGTGTGGATTCAAAATTCCTACTTCAGTCACTTAATGACAGCAGGTTATTTCAGTTGGGGGAGAGGGGGAATAAGTAGCCAAATTACCTGGTTTCAAACCCTATCTCTATCATTAATATGTATGTGATCTTGAACAATTGGTACAAATCCTGTCATGTCTCAGTTACCTCGTATGTGAAAAGGGTGTATTGATAGCACTTGATATATAAGGATTTCATAAGAATTAAAATAAAGAATTTCATGTGGTATCTGGCATATAGTCATGTAGTAAGAGCTCAGTTTTGGACAAGTTGGGTTTTAGATGCTGTAGCTATTCAAGAGAGCTAACAGAGGGCATTCTTTGTGGGAATCTGTCCTGCACATTATAGGATGTTTAGCAGCATCTCTGGCCTCTACATAGTAGATGCCAGTAGCACCCATCACCCTATCAGCCTTTGCAATCAAAATTGTCTCCAGACATTGCTAAATGTTCCCAGGGGGACAAACCACCCCCAGCTGAGAATCACCATGTCATGGTATTTCATCAAATAGCTATGCTGTTTGTTATTGTTGTATAGCTAAAATGTTCAGAACATTGTTAGCTAACAGTAGTATTGAAGTATCCTTACACTGTTACAATTTTAATAAGAATCCCTTTTGTATTTTAACATCACATGTAATATCGAACTATTAGTTTGAGGTAAATGATCTTACATTAATTTTTATTAAATTTTTTGAGATATTTTTAAATGGCTGTAATTTTGTCAAATGTCTTTAGGGCATCAGCTGAAATTTCCTCTGCCTCACTGATCCTTGGATGTATTAATAGAATTTGTAACATTAAATCATTCTTGCATTCTTGAGATAATACCTAAGTGGACACGTTATAGTATTCATTTTTTAATACAGCAATGAGAGTGATTTGATGACATTTTATTTAAGGATTGTTATTTCAATCCCATAAAAGAAATTGAATTGTATTTATTCCTTTTGTTTCATTATTAGAGTTATACTGGTTTTATAAAATAATTTTGAAAGTTTTCCATCTTTATATATGATTGGAAATAGTTAATTTCCCCCTAAAATTACATATTTCTTGAAATTTGATCAACTAAACTGATCAACAACACAAAATTACGAGCATTTAGGGGAAGGTACTACAGCAGTTTTTTTTAAAATAATTTCTTTAAATTCTCTATTTTTTCGCCTATTTTGGTGATTAATATCTTGCTAAAAATCATTACTTTTAATCAAAAAATTTTTAAATAGTATAGAATACAATATACTAATGTTATGCAATGTGTTATAATTTCAGTATCTGTACTCTAGTTCTATCCACTTTCTAATACTATCTAATTTTGCACATTTCTTTTCTCCTTTTTCCTATTAGACTTCTAGATCTACCTACTACTATTCTAATTCAAGAAAGTTCCTCTGTTTCTTTCCTTCTGTTTAATGTTTAGTTTTTTTGTGTTCCTTATTTAAATATTTAATTAAATATTCCATTTTTATTCCTAATTTATTAATAAAAGCATTTACCCTATGAATGTCCCCTTTTGTACAGCTTTGACTTTACCCCATAACCTTTTACATGAAATATTCTAATTTTTATTACTTTATAGATAGTCTATATTTCTTATTTGACCCAACAATTATTAAGCTGAGCAGTTTTCAGTCTCCAGTGTGTCTTTTTAAAAACCTTTATTTTATCTGTTCATTATTGTAGGCAGGTCAGTGACTAGTTCTACCTAAATCCAAATTTTCAGTATTTAATGAAATTTACTTTTCATTTTTGTCACTGTTTTAAGAATGGTTGAAGGAAAGGTCTACTATCTGTTCACAGGGTTAAAAGTTTGTTAGACTTTTTTATTAAATAAAAGTTTTAGTTCTATTTTCCATGTACCATACATCCTCATTTATTTTTTTAATTGCTTCATCTGCCATGTTCTAAGAAAAATACAATGTCATTGCTCCACAAATACTTTTTGTTATTTTCTCCTCGTATTTCCAATGCTTTTGCTTTAAATATCTTGATATTAAATTATTTGGCACCATCTTCCCTGTGGTTTATGACTGCTACTTTTTTTTTTTTTTTTTTTTTTGAGGTACACGGCCCTCTCACTGCTGTGGTCTCTCCCGTTGCGGAGCACAGGGTCCGGACGCGTAGGCTCAGCGGCCATGGCTCACGGGCCCAGCCGCTCTGCGGCATGTGGGATCTTCCCAGACCGGGGCACGAACCCACGTCCCCTGCATCAGCAGGTGGACTCTCAACCACTGCGCCACCAGGAAAGCCCCTATGACTGCTACATTTTTATTCTAGATTTTATGTTCCACCCATGTTACACAATTCTCTCTATGCTTTCAGTTCAATTGTTGTTAATACTGTCCTTCTTGCATTTTGTGTGTCTTCCTGATCTCTTTTACCAAGCCTTATATTTTAATCTTCCCCTGACAATCATTTTGTATTAGATTTACATCTTGTAAACAGCATACAGTAGACATTTATTATTTGACCTAATCTGAGAGTCTGCATTTTCATAGAAGGGTTGACCCTTTTATTTATTGCCATAAATCATATATCTGGATCTTCTACTGTCATTCACTTTATTATTTCTTCCTATGGGACTTCCTTACTTTTTCTTATTTTACTTGTTTTATTGGCTTGTAATTTTCTTTCTTATTTTAATTTCTATTTATTAAAGAGACTATGAATTATTTTCTATGAGTTTTTTTTTCTCAAGTAGCTTGATAGAGCATATTTTAAATTCTTTTAGTGGCTATTTTAGATTTTAGAAAATCATTTTTGAACTTCATTTTTCTAATAATCAATGTAAAAAATACATCTATCACTTCTCCCTTTAAGATGAGGAAACCAGGATGCTTTTTACTACTTTCTACTCTTCCATCACCCAATTTCTTTGTTTTTCCTGGAACAAAATGGGGTATTAGAGCCCAATTCTGTTGAGGTTTTTTTTTTTTTCACTTTTGAGAATGACTTTGTACTCTTCATTCTTCTTTATAGCCGTGTTAACAAGAATTGTTTAGATTTTACTCCATGGTTATCTGATTCGGTGCTTACCACCCAGATTGTACCTGATAACCTCCTTATGTTTAGATCTTTATTTTGATACATCTCTCTATCAACTGGAATATATTCTTAAGTACTTTTTTCAGGAAGGAAACAGACCTTTACATATTCTGAACTTTTATATTTCTGAAATTGTGTTTCTCTTACGTTCACACCTAAATGACAGCTTGACTAAATTAAAAAAAAGAAATACATGAGTCACGACTGTGTTCCTCAAAACTCTGTTGCCCTTTATATTAGAGCAAGCTAAATGCCATAACAAGCCACGGATATTCTGAGGTTAACACTTAGCCCATTTCAGGGGTCAGGGTCAGCCTTCCACGAGACGATTCACAAATGCAGGCTCTTTCCATTGTCACCTGGGGTCCAAGGCTATACCTTCTGCATTTGGCAGAGAAAGGAAGAAAGAGAAGGGAATAACAAATCTTGTAGCAGTTTTTAGGAGCCAGACCAGAAGAAGCATATGTCGCTTACGCCCAGAGTCCATCAGCCAGAACTGGTCCATAGCCCACCATATTGGAGCAAACTGGGAAGCTTTGTCTTCCTGTGTTTCCAGGAAGAAAGTTGAAATGATCTGATGCACAGAGACTGTGCCACATAGTTTCCCCACAGTCCTTGGGCATTTGCAGAGACCTCGAAGGATATTTTAATTTTAATTTTTCTAGCTGTATATTCAACCTAGTTCTTTTTGTCTTTTTGGTGGTTTTTCCTTCTAGAGTGCTTGTAACACTCTATTTTTAATTCAAAAATTTAGCCAGGCTGTGTATAGAGGCAGTTCCTTTTAAATTTATTTTGCCTACATATTTAGGCCCTTTTGCAAGATACATTTTCTTCAGTTATGACTTTGATTGTTGTTTCTGAATAAATCATTCTGGTTTATTCCTCAGCAATACCTATGATTCCTAGATCTGATCTTCTTCTCTCTTCTCCATACCTATTATCTCCTCATCACTTTCATCTCCTTATATTTTCCCCTCTGAATACAAGGAGAATTTGGTCTTCTCATGAGTGATTTGAGTCTTAGCTGTGTTAACTCCTGCCTTTACTGCCTTTATATACATTTTATTTATTCTATTGGATTTAGGCATCCTTTGATTTTATTTATAGTTTAGTCATCTTCTTTGCAATCTGCATTCATCTCAACATGTTTTTCTTCTCATTGTTTTTATTTCTATGGTCTTTTTTCTTGGATTCTTCATAGCATTTTCCCTTCTGTTTGTTCATTTCCCAAAGTGACATAAACCACCCAGACCAGTGGTTGCCATCAGGCAGGACATGTGGTTTTCCCTTGGCCTTGCACACTCCTCAGTTGAGTAGGGCTGAAGAGAGTTTCAATACAAACACCAAATTGTAAGGTTCACCTTCTCACATCCTACAAGTGCTTGGCAGAGCATCATGTAGCCTGAGCCTAGAGAGAGATCAAAAACCTCTGATGCTAATCACATCATGGCATGCACTGGCAACTTGGACAGAAACATAAACTCTACTCAGACGAAAGACTATATACCCCAGCCGATCAACACCTGGGCATTTGTAGAAGCCTCTTCTTAGATACAGAGCTACGAGACATGTGACAGCAACTAGTCCCATTTCCAGGGCCCAAAGACCAGCGAGGCAGGGGCTTCACTGAGTCTCAGCAGAAAAACAAGGCACTTTCTCGGAGTCCAAGAGGATTTCCCCCACCAACCACCTCCTGGAAGTTCAGCAGAGAGGAGTGGAGCAGTGCCTCTGGCAAACAATGCACATCTATTACCAAGGCCAGCCTTAGCTGGGTCTTAAATGTGTCACTCCTGTAGCACCACATATGGTTTTCATGCATCTTATTGATTACGACTTATTAAGGTATTTTCTAATCTCACACAGAGAAGTTAATGTTATAAAAATCTGAGTTAGCTCCAATTAAGATTTTCTAATCTCTATTTTAGCCAAAATCTTTTTTTTTCCGATTTCTGGATACACAACAGCTGTTTTATTAATCACTTGTTAGGCATTGTTGGATGGATGGATGGATGGATGGATGGATGGGTGAATGAATGAATGAGTTTAGGAAACAAACCAACAACTAAACCAACTGTGCCTGAGTATAATGATGAGAACTGACTCCCTTTATTTTTCTCTCTTTCTTGGGAGGTCTCAAGTACTCTGAAATTTGTCTTGTTGCAAATGTTAGGATGGCTACTCATGGGAGACACGTCCTGAGTCCCATCACACTTGAGCATGCAGGAAGCTGGGGCCAACCACTGCCAGCCTGCTGCCTCAGCCCTTCTCCTAGCCATTGCCAGCCACAGCTGCGGCCCTCCTCATTCTCTGCTGCTATCCAGCCTCTGCTGCCACGCCCACTCCTCATAGCTCCGTCCTGTCCAGCTTCCTGCAGGGGAGGCTCCTTGCCCCGCCCCACCCTGGTTTTTAGCTAAAGACCTTTCTCTTGGTCTTCCCTCTCTCTCTTCTTTGGGGAATGGAAAGGGTGAGTCTTGCTGCAGATATAGACACCCCAGGTTTAAAGACAGGAAAACCAGAGGAAAGATTGGGGTCAGGATTAGAGACTCACAGCGAAGAACAGCGTGTAATGTAAAAAATGGCAGACTCTCAGCCACTGAGCTTCCGCATCCGACTGCTAAATATGTGATCAAGGTGACAAGGTGACATGATGACAGGTGTCTCTGACATAAATACAAACCAGAATGTAATGAGGGTGTTGCCTAACCACCAGCAAAGTCCCAGGCAGAATGCCCTACAGGATACAAACCAAAGATCAGACAGGCAGCCCTGGTTCCTGATGAAGGTCACTGCTGCACAAGGCCAGATAATGAGTCCAGAGAACTGGGAGGGTGGAGGGTTTCTGAGCAGGTAGCGGCAATACTGACAGGGAGCAGGAAAACTGACACATAGACCCAGGTCTGCCACTAACTAGCTGTGCAATCTCAGGCAAGTGTTCACCTCTTTGGGCCTCCACATGTTGTCCTGTGAAATGGGATAATAATATTTGTTCTCTTTCTTTCATTAAGACCCACCCATTGCCTGTCCTGCATGCCCCCCAACCCATCCCTGGAGCTACTTAACCACCATCCCCAGGTAGAACCCTGCCCAGGACCAGCAGCCAACTGTGTCTTCAGTGAGCGAAGAGCTCTAAGTTGATAAGACGCATCATTACAACAACTCTGATGTCAAACCACATACATGTAGTGAACACTTCAGTCCTCAGAGATAAGCACTGTTATTATTCCCATCATCTTTTTGTGTTTTTTTTTGGTGAGGAAACCAAGGAACAGAGGATATAATAACCACCCCAAGGTCACACTCTGGTAAGGAGTAGAGCTAAGCTAGACCATGTTGACTAAGTGCCCGAGACTCAAGTGATGTCAGATTTTCTGATAACTCAACCCCCAAGTTGTGCCACAATTGCAGTTCCTGAGCTTCTGCTTCTTCCACAAACCACACTCCTACCTTATATTACACGTGTAGTAGGTGAATTCCATCTTTATTCCCTACAGTTGGCACTCTGTACCATGTCCAGAATCCCTGTTCCTACAAAACAGGACTGGAGTTTTGCCCAGGACTATTACAAGGGCTGCTACCTGTGGTCAAGTTTTCTCATACTGATGTCTCCCCAGCTGGAAGCTGCTCCAGGCAGGGGCTGGGTCTAATCCATCTCCAGTTGCAGGGGCTAGTTCAGCATGGCCCAAAGAAAGCGCTTAGTTAGGGCGGCTCAACTGGCTTCCCCTGATATTCATGGTTCCTCCACCTGTGAGCCTTACCCTAATGCTGGCGGCCCACCTGGACCCCAACCTGTGACTGTACACAGAAGTCCTTTACATGCAAACAGCAGACAGACCACGGCTTTGGGGTCAGACACCTCTAGTTGTGAATCCTGTCTCTCCTATTTCATCTGTTCTTTTGTGTTTTTTCTTTTTTAGAGGTAAAATTTACATATGAGATATATAAGTCTTGAGTCTACAATTCAACAAGTATTGCCAAATATATACAGCCATGTGACGAATGTCCCAATCAAGATATAGAGCATCTCCATCACCCCAAAAATTTCCCTTGTGTCCTCTTCCAGTCAGTCCCCACCCCTCATAGGTAACAATTCTGAAATTTATCTCTGTAGATTTGTTGTAGCTATTCTTTTAACTTCATGAACTTTTAAATTTTATAGAAACTTGACTCCTATAAAAGAGAATGCACTTTTCTGTGTCAGACTTCTTCCCCTCAACATATTGGGTTTTTAAATTTTATTTTCATCTTGGTTTTTTTTTTTTTTTTTATTGCTGACAAGTATTCCATTATATATGGGGAGATCTGGCATCATTCACTTTGTAATCTTGGGAAAGTTATAGGAATCTTCCCATTCATTCATTCAACCATTCATTTAACAAGAATTTAGCCTCTGCCTCAATCTTACTTTCTTTAGGATCATACTGATAATACCTGCTGTTGTCTGAGCGTTTAACCAAAATTAGAGAAGCAGTAGTATATATGACTCAGGAGCCGAACAACTTACATTCCAATCCTGGTTTCAGCTCTCACTCGTTGTATGATCTTAGACAAAGTACTTAACCTCTCTGTGCTTCAGTTTCTTCCTCTGTAAAAGGATTAACTGATGATTCCCAAACACAGAGATAATGTTCATAAGGTTCTGAGAACAGTGCCTGGCACAAAATATGTGGGCCATTATGTAAAAGTTTGCTATTATTGCCAAATATTTAACAGGCCACAGTGCACAATGATCACCCACTAAACCATAGCAGTGGTTTTCATTGTTATTATAGTCTTCATAGAGAAGCAGGAAAGTGGGTACACTAGCACTTACCTGGGGTAGTTTAGTGCTGTACGAAATGACACTAGTCTCTCAGCCACTATAATAAATCAATAGAGTGCTACCTAAACGAGGTGACCAACTTGTCCTGTGACTTGCCTGGTTAGCACCGAAAATCCCAGGAACATCTCCTTAGTCTCAGGTAAGCCAGGACAGTTGGTCACCCTAATCTGAGACTCATTCTTCTTATCTGTTAAATGGGCATTATATACTGTCCTGCCTTTTTCATAATTGCTAAAAAAGCCAAATGCAATGTCTTTGGAAGTGCTCTACAAAGACAGTGGTGTTTTCTGTTTGTTTGATTGATTGATTGTTTCTGGGTACTAGAAATCACACCAAGTCTTGAATTCAATTCTGAATTCAAACCTTAAAGTCCATCTTGAACTTGAATCACAGCTTCTCTGCTTCCAAGCTGAGTGACACTGAGCCCTGTCTCTTCTCTGGGATGCAGCTTCCTCATCTGTAAAATGGGAATGATGATAATCAGCCCACAGAGTTGCTGCGAGGTCATGTATGAGAAAGCACAGTCAGTCCTGAAATGTTTGAGACAAATTAAACATCAATTAATGCTGTACAGGGGCCCGCGGTGTTGGGGGGCGGGAACAGGGCCCTCTGTCCAAGGAAGTCACTCCAAACTGCCACCCTCTTCTCTAGTCCTGCTGACCTTGCTGCCTGACCACACGCCACCCTTGTGCCACCCTCCTGATAGCCCAGCAGACTCTCAGCCTGGGTCTGATTTCCTGGTTCTGACCTGACCCTGGACCCTGACTGGCCCTGTGACTGCCAGGGCCTGAGGTGGGCTCACCCACACTCAGTCCAGCAGCCCTCCCACCGCCCCTCCACCAAACCCCGAAGCCGAGAGAAATGCCTGCTGGAATCACGAGGCCTCACTGGTAATCAGCACGCTCAGCCCGAGGTAATGGAATAAACCTGATGCAATTATATATTGATTGCAAGTATTATGGCTCATCCTGATTGCTTCTTATTGATACAAATCCACTGGGCTGCCTATTTGGATAAAGCCAAGTGAGAACAAGGAGAGATGGGGGAGGAAAAAGGGAGAGGGAGAGCGGAGGAGGAGGGATGGTGAGAAGGAAGAAGGAACGGAATGTACCACTGGCGGTTATGGGTCCCTTGAGCAGCACATCCAGGAGGCGGCCCTGGACCTCAGCCCCATCCCTCCCACACACAGGCTCCACCACTCACCTAGTTCCTTAGAACTCCTGGATACCTCCCCAGCCTTGCAAGGATGCCCCCTGAGAAACCTCTACAACCATGTTTCAGAGACCCCTCTAGAAAGGAAGGTCAGGAAGTATGGTCACCCCTGCCCCACAGCTCAGTGGGCCTGGTGGGAAAGAGAGCCAAAGGCAGCGAGTCAACTGGGGGCATGTCCAAACTGGGGTCAAAGGGGCATGTGGGGGCCACGATGTGGAGGTTCAGAGGTCATCCACTGACCTGTCCCTAGAGAAGGTAGAACAAGGTGATGCTTTGCCTTCTTGTTTCAACTCCAAGACTGCAAACAAGGGTCCTTTTTAAAGTCTCTCTAGTGCCACATTTTTTGCATTTCTGTACTTTTTGGTGGTGATTTTGCTGTCTAAAATGGCCCCCAAGCAAAGTGCTGGAGTGTTGTCTAGCGATCCTAAGTGCAAGAAGGCTGTGATGCACCCCATGGAGAAATTATGTGCCTGATAAGCTTCGTTCAGGCATGAATTTTAGTGCTGTCAGCTGGCTGTAAGTCCAACGTTAATGATTCAACAATATATACTTTTTAAAGTTTCTTTGAACAGAAACACACCTAAAATAAGCTTATGTATTGATCAGTTGACAAAAATGCGAACAGAGGTTGGCAGGAACCTAGCCCTGTATTTCCCCTGGGAGCAGTGGTTCCGTATTCACTAATTCAGTGTTCACAGCAGCTTGATAGGCGTTAACTACCTTCTTAGCAGGAACGGACTATACATGCAAACATAACAAAACAAAACAAAACCCAGGTTACCCTGTCCAGTTCTAGTTTCAAAACTAAAGGAAGCCTTGAACCCTCCTATAACTAGCTGATTCCCTAAAAGAACAATTTCATACTTTACGCTTCAAAGATGATAACCAAAGATTTGTCATGATCTTGGGAAATACGATAATCATATAGGAAAATTGTTTGTTCGCCAAGAACAGACTAACTATAAACTTGGTAACTTTGGAAATCTTGTGCTTTTTTTTCCTCTACATAGGTGTCATAATTTATATTTGACAAGCTTGTCCTTTTCAAAACTTTCTCTGCAGGCACACTTCCTCTCTCCTAAATGCTTTCAATGATGTGTCGAGTCTTCCTTTTATTCTGACTAGCTTGGAGGGGTGAGGCTGAATTAGTGCAAAGTTCATACCAGTGTTGCCCGACTAGGTCCCAGACAGCAGTCAGCAGGCACCTGTGTGCTCACAGGGCCAGAGAGCCTGGCGTGTTCTTCATTTTTGTCCTCATCACACCCTGAGGAATGTCTTACACATGGTAGGGGCTTACTATGCAGGAGCATGTCATAGTCAAGGGCCTTGGTTGTAAGCAACAGAAACTAACCCAGTTAATTTAAATGATCATGGTAATGCTACTGGGTAGCTCACAGAATTGACAGAAAAAAAAAAAACAAGTGAGAACCAAGTAGGTATGGAGGCCAGACACCAAATGCAATTGCTCAAAGGACCAAGAAGCTAGGAGGCTGTCCACACCACTGTGGGCTAGAATACTGCAAAGCCCACAGAGCCCACCCCTGCCTCTGCTGCATTTATAAGAATGCTGCTGCTGCAGCGCCTGTGATGACTGCAATCAATTCCAAACTTCCCATTCTTCTTTGCAGCCCTCACTCCAAATTCCAAGTCCCAAATGGGAGCAACCAATTGCCCAGAGGCCAGTGTCCACAGCCCAGCCGCCCATAGCCCAGCTGCCCAGATGCCCAAATCTAGACTTTGTGCTGGGAGGGTTCAATGCATGTACCTCTTGTCAAAAACGTTCTTCAACTTCCATGGAAGAAGTCTGGATCTGTCCTGCCACCATGTTGACTTGGAGTAGAGGGGTGGTGTTGCCAGTGAGGAAAAAATGGATGAATTGAAAAAAATCAGAGGAAGAACTGACATCACTGGGAGATTGCTTGGATGTGGAGAGCAGTATAGATCATCATTCTGGAGTCAAAGAACACCAAGAGAAGGGAACAGCAAACCAAACAGCTCAGTTTGGGCAAGTTGAATGTGAGATGCCTGCAGCTATTCAGTGGGCATTCTGCAAACTCCCAAGCCCTATGCATTTGGAAAGATTCTATTAATACAATTTATGTTATTATTAAATATTAATGAAATTGCCTTCCTCAAAGAACCAAAGACAGAATCACTGCAATGAAGTGGGAACAGAACGTTGACTTTGTCAATAGACAAGCAAGTGAGGATTCAACTTTTAATCCTCTTCTTCTTTTGCTTTGGCTGCCAGTCATACGGAGCATGGCCAGCCATTCAGGGCAGGGCTGCCCAAGACAAAGTGGGTAACCAACAATTTTCAAATAGGTAAATAAAAGCCAATTGTATGCATAAATCAGCAACCAGATTCAAAGCTGTTGTATTTTAAAGCTTCGTCTACACTGGGGGACCATCTGGTGACCAAAAAGAAGAAGTGGTGTTTGCTTGGATGGTGCCAGGGACTAAAGAGGCAGAACTGCCAAGACTCTGGCTCACTTTGAGCTCTCTACATGTCAGTGCAGAGCCGGCTGTACCTTCCAACTGTGAGGTTTCCACGGCTCACATTTGGTAGGTTCGAGCCCAGCAGTGTGGCATCCTTGTAAAGATGGAAAACTTTAATTTGCCAGAGTAATTCTGATGCAAAATATTGTAATGCTCAGTCTTCTCAAACCATGTGCCTGGAGTTCTGACTCAGAAAATATGCTGCCCCAGGCACTAAGGAAAGGATATTGGGAGTCAGAAGTCCTAATAGCAGTGTTCTGGTTTCACTACTGCCTGACCTTCAGCACATTTTTAAAATTTTCTAAACTGAACCTCGGTTCCCTCATCTGTAAAATGGGGCTGCCACCACCTACCTGTGTTACAGGAGGGCTATCAGAATTAAATGGGGGTAGAGATACATGCAATAAAGCACTGTATGTATATTATTAAGTCACCCAGTGATTGTTCATACCTAACACCTTCAAGCTTCCCATTAAATCACTCCCTCTAATAATAACATTTTTGACAAGAAGTACATGCATTGAACCCTCCCAGTACAACCATCACTGGAGTGAGTTGGGAAGACAGCATGGCAATATGTTAAACAAGGATGGAAAGCTCCAGAAGAGCTAATGTCTCATATTCACTACCCCCAAAGAGAAGACAGTGACAAAGAAATTCTCTGTCACATCTCTGCTCTTGTCTTTGGAGAAATTATGCATCTTGTTTTACAGAGCTGTTTCCAGGACAAAAGAACTTATTTAATTGCCTGAAGGTTTTTTTTTCCTTTTAATTCTGTTATTGTAGCCTGCAGCCTAATAGTAAGAAGAGTGTGTCTTTAATGAAGCCAGTAAATAATTTTTTTAAAAAAAGAAGTGTCTGATTTACTAGGAAAGTACAATGCTCTATAAATTCAAGCTGTCCCCTGCCCACTGTGACCCACACTTCCTTTGTAAAGGGTCACTTCTGTACATCAGGCCACCAGTGATTTATAGGAGGACAGAGGAGACTCTCCAACTTTTAACTCAGTTCAGGCCCGGCAGCATTTATTTTGTATACCTACCACACAAAATAAGTGGGAGGTTCTAAGATTAATGAAAGCTTACGTGCATGAAAGGATGCAGTACACAGTAGGCACTCAATAAAGATTTGTTTAGTTCCTTCTTGGCTGTTTTTCTTCCATTGGACTGAGAGTCCCAGCTGCACTAGGGAGTAGAGGTTTCATCAATGTTTGTACACATCCTCTCTGTGGGCTAAATACTGAGCAAATCAGCTTTTTAAAATAAATACTACCTCCATTTATTTTGCAAAAGACTTGCTGACAAGACACTCAGCAGCATCTGAAATTTCATCTAGACAAAGAGGACAGGGACAAGGGAAGCCAGGAGCTATATTTTTCCCATTCTGGGCTTCCCACTTCATCCCCCCCTACACTCACACAGGCACACGCATCCCAGCACATGTGCACCACTGCGATAAGGAGGCTTTCAAACGCGCAATTCATCACCTTGGCCCCAAATGTAAGGAGAGTGTGTGTGCGAGCGCGTGTGCGTGCACGTGTGTCGCACTCCCGCACGCACGCACACCTGAGAGCCTTTGTAGTCCTTCCGACACGACAATGGAGTGAAGGCACAGAGCTTACAAAGGGGGAGGAAAAGGCAGGGAAGTGAAGAAAGGCGCCCACTTTGGCTGCCTCCCTTTGGTTTTGGCTGCTCAATCCGAGCCAGTTAACCAGTTAACAACATGATAAAGGACGGCAGAAAAGGAGAAAAAGCTTCCAGCCTGTAACCCGGATGCAGAAGGAACCAAACATTAATCATAGCAATCCCTGTGGGAGCTGGGGCTGTGCCCTAATGCGTTTTAGTGGGGCATTCAAGAAGTCGGTAGAGGCGGCTGGGATGCAAATCCCCCTTCCCAGAATCCTCAGGGACCTTCGAGCTAACACTGGCTGGTCAGATTCAGCCCCACTATGCACAAGTGTGTGCACACACACAGACACACACTCTCCAGCCGCCACCTCGGCTTCACTCCCAGAGCTAACTGCTCCTTTTTTGCAGAGTTCTCGGGAAAATGGGAATTAAATAAATCCACATTTATGGAGATCCACTTTGTCCCAGGTACTTCCATCGGGTTATCTAGTGTAAGCCTCACAGAGTACTGGGAAAATATTTTTCTGGTTATTACTCCATTTGTACAGATGTTGAGAATTAAGGTGCAGAGAAGTTATGTGGTTTTGGTTTCCAGGCACACACAGCTGGTAAGTGGTGAATAGAGAATTCAAATCTAGATTTTTTTTTTTGAATGCCCAAAGTAGTATGTTTTCCTTTTACAGCACAGCTGACATCCACTTTCTGCCACAGATTCCTGGACCCCATATGATACAGGAGTTCTGGGTGGGGCCCAGGAATCTGCATTCTATTACAGATTTTTGTTTTTCTTTCTCTTACTTTAGCAGCTTCATTGAGGTGTAATTGAACTATGATAAACTGCATATGTTTACAGTGAACAGTTTGTTAAGTTTTAACATATGTATACACCCTTGAAACCAACCATTTCAATTTTTCTCTGGCTTCTGTCACTCAGCATGATTATTTTGAGATTCATCCATGTTGTTGTGTGTATCAATGCGTCCTTTTTATTGTTGAGTAAATTCTGTCCTAAGAATATGTCACAATTTGTTCACCCATTCACCTGTTAGTGAATATTTAGGTTGTTTCTAGTTTGAGGCTCTTACAAATAAAGCTTCTATGAGCATTAGCTTTCAAACTCTCAAACCTTAATTATAAGACAATGAACAATCCAATTTAAAAGTTGGGGAAAAACTTGAATAGATACTTCACCAAAAAGACATGCAGGTGGCAAATAATCAGACAAAGATGCTCAACTCCATTTGTCATTAGGGAAATTCAAATTAAAACCACAAGGAGATATCACTACACTACTATTGGAGTGGCTGGAATTAAAAAGACCAGTCACGGGCTTCCCTGGTGGCGCAGTGCTTGAGAGTCCGCCTGCCGATGCAGG